>NC_139618.1:30059341-30222426 GCF_964270895.1 Podarcis filfolensis
TTTGGGTTGAAGCCATTTCCTGACACTCCCTCCATATGCCCTCAAACCAACCTGACACTAAGATCTGTTCACATGTTATACTAAACACAGGTACCAGCTTTTTCTACAGATGTTCAAGTGTTTGTGTGAAAGAGTGCACCTTTGTTGATTTGTGCAATTTCTCTTTGTGAATGCAGATTGTACACTTGCTGACTATAACATGTGAATACCCCTACCAGAAATGGATGATTCCAAAAAAGTCAGTTTCCCCCAGTTCCCCATTTTTCCTCCCTCTAAAGTTCCGTTTCCCATGCTTGTGCGTCAGTTTGTTATTGTTGTTTTTTCTAATGTACTCATGAAAATTTATCAGCATTTGAGTACCCATTTCTTCTCCTCTATATAAACTGTTGCACACCATTTTGTTTAACATACACACTGTCAAAAACATTCTCTCCTCTAATATAATTTGTTTTCATATGTTATTTTCACTAATACATCCATTTTTATGGACACCTTTTCCCAATATATGCAATTTAAATCCATTTTGGGGGCGGAAATCTGCATCTCAAAACTTGGGAAGGGTACGTTTGCAATAGTGGCATTTCGTTTTGTACATTGTTTCAGAAAGTGCAGCTTAGGAAGGGTTGTGTGAACCAAACCAAATCCTCCCCCACCAAGATCAGAGCTCTGATGTCAGTAAGGACCATGGCTGTGGATGTTTCCATGACAGCAGGAATGGGAGGGGGTTACAATGCCCTTCCAGGGGCTGTAGGAATCCAACCTTCCAAAGCAAAATGTTATTTCACATTTTCTTTTCTTTGTTGTAATGCAAGCTACCACAGAATGACCCAGGTCAGTGATTTTGTTCTTGAATCTGTTCATTACAAGATACAGTGGGTTGATTTCTTTGAATTTGTTTTGGCCAGCTCTGTTCATTCAATTCCTGGAAGTCAGAGGCTCATAATGGAAGTGTCTCCTCTGCCATATTTATGGCAGAAAACTAGTACAAAAGTGGAAGTGGTATAATTGAAATTCACGTGGAAAGGGCCGGCTGAGAAAGGTTGAGCACAGACTGGTCTGGAAAGACATTGAATGTAATGGAGCTGCAGGATTTATCCATAGCCAAATTAAAGCAGCCCATATTTTTTATCAGCAATGTATATATGTATCTAGCTATCTAGCTATCACAGCCAATTCTCAACATTCTCTTTCTTGGCCGCAAACTTAAAAGCAAAAGTAAAGATGTATCTCATCCTAGAATCACACAAGGAAACCAGGTGGAGATGTGCAGACAACGATGAAAAGCTATGTAGCAGGATTGGCTCTGATTCAGTATAAGGAAATCTATCTACTTTGTTTTCTCTCACTTTCTCCTTCCCGACTCTCAAGTCTGCACATTTCAACATCCATCTGTGATTTCTTTATTTATTTTTAAAGAGTCCTCAGTGTTCTACTGCAAATTTCTTCTAACCATTTTCAAAAAACGATATTGCCGAATACAGATTTTTGCAAAGCAACTCCCCACCCACCCAGCCAAATATAATGCATTTTCACGTTGCTTGGGCTGAAGAACTGCATTGCTAAATTTGCCAAAGTGTGGCTTTTGAAGGATGGCTGTGTATTGTTCATGTATTGTTTTAGAAAGTGCAGACTGGGTAGGTTTGCCTTTAAAAAGTGAAGTGAATCAAATTTCTTCCCCCTATGCCTAGCTCTGATCTTGGCGACTGTTAGTGAACTCTATGAGATAAAAGCACTTTTCAGATATCATCCATACCTCAAAGGTACTCAACAGAAACAGACCACGTGACTGGATCTTCTCCCAACACCACATACATCTCTGAGTCCAACCTCTTGGTGTTCATGTATTCAGCACAATGACTTGAAAGAGGTGCCTGACTATTCATAGTCGTTTAACAGAATAGGAAACCCAACGTGAATGGGATCAATGTACAGTCGTACCTTGGTTTTGGCTCTCAAATGATCAAAACCTGGAAGTGACTGTTCCAGTTTATGGAAGTTCTTTTGGAAGCTGAACATCTGACAGGGCTTCCACAGCTTCTGATTGGCTGCAGGAACTTCCTGCAGCCAATCAGAAGCTGCGCTTTAGTCTTCAAATGCTTTGGAAGTCGAATGGACTTCTGGAACAGATTCCGTTTGACTTCTAAGGTATGACTGTATATAGAAATGCCTATTTGACGACAAAGTATGCTTAAAATCATGCACATTGAGGGGAAAATATTTTCAAAATATTTATGTCTACATGAAGTTTCATGTAGATTATTTTTAATACACAGATTAATGCAGAAATTGGATAGAATGGGCTTATGAATGAAGAGATGCAAAACTGACAGAGTCTAGAAACAGACCAATTCATTCATCCACTCACCCATCCCTAATGACTGATGGGCTGACTTTTACTTGGTGGTTCAGAAATGATGCAGGCTTACACAAGAGGAAATAAATGCATCTCAGGACCTAAGTAGGCAATAAATAAAATGCATGATCACATTTAATATTTTCTTTTTTTAAAAAAATTAAACAGTAAAAAAGTAGATGTAGTGATCAGATCTGGAACACAACACATGGGATGGATGTCCCCATGAAAAGTTGCCTTCTTGCTATTCCCCTTGGGAGAGAAGCTGCCCTTTGTCAATGCTGTGATGCAAGGGGAATGGTTAACCCAGGAGACCTTGTTTTCAACATGATTGTTGCATTTCATTGTGGACAACCTTCCAGGAACTGCATGCCAGCAGTGAGCAGGACCAGAAGCAAAAAGTAGGTGGAGCAACAGAGATGAGGGTCACATCTGTGACTCTCATCTCTGTACAGCAGACTAAGTTTCAGACAGGCCAAAGTCGTAAGTTTCTACCTCCACATAGCTCCCCATCCAGCAAAGCAAGAGGCATGATTGTAGTTCAAGAACTCATCCGAGGCAGGCAAAAGCACCTCGGGAGGTCCAGTGAGAGGTATGGTCTGGGGAGAGTTCTGAGAATCAGATGGAGAGGACCAGCAGGGCATGAGGCTCTGTATCCTGGGTTAAGGCCTCCACTTTGGACACAGTGATTCTCAATATGATTAGAGAGCCCCATTCCTGCTGTGTGTGGGGTTTTTTTTAACCTCCAAACAAGTATGTGAAATGAGATCATCACACATCTAACACACGGTCTACCTTGGCCCTGATTTGTCCTATTTGTTCCAGCTTCAAAATCTGGCCCAATTGCTGACTTCAAAAGTTTTTGAGCAGAATCCTACTCCCCCTTCCTTCTATCTATAATCCCTTATGTTAATTTAGGATTAACACTTCTTTGGTGCTATGCTGGAGAATATATGTGTCCTCAACAACAACAATAACCTGCTTTCTTCTTGCAGCCAACTCAGCCATCCAGATACCAGACTGCGGCTTGCCCGGCTGTGGCATTTGGACTTTGCTGAACTGATCATTAGACAAGGCTGGTGCGCAGCAAGCCAAGGCAGATGGAGCTTTCGATTTAATCCAGAATATAGATGCAAACAAGTGTGGGATATGTCTTATATATCCACAGCAGTGACACAAAGTGGACATCAAGAATAGCTACTAACAAGCTGGATGGTGCTTTGAGAATGCATGAGCTCCTGTGAATTGACTTTGCTAGCTGCACATTAAACAGAAATGACAGGGCAAGAAGAAATGGAATTGCATGTTTGGAAGAGAGTTATAGGTTATAAATTGGAAAGAAGTCCAATTCAAGGATCTGCTTTATTCCAGCTCAGATTATTCGTTCGTCTAGGCCAGTGCTGTTTGCTCAGACTGGCAGAGGATTTCTGGGTTCTCAGGGATAGGTCTTTCCTTTTAATGTGAAATGTTGAGTGCTGAACATGGGACCTTCAGCATTCAAAGCATGTGTTGTACCACTGAACTGTGGTCCCTTCTCAAGTCTACCAAAGGAATCACCTTCTCTGGAGGTTTTTCAGCAAAGTCTAGAAATAATTCCTCAGAAAATTATAAAGGCCTTATACAGACTCAGAGCATTTCTTCACCAGACCCTGCTATGTATTCTCTGCTGTGAGTGTTGGAAAACTGCCCCCCTCGGGAGAGGCAGGCCCCTCTCCCAGGCTCCAGGGGCCTGTTTGCCGGTGATCTACCCTGGCTGGCATCCCGGCAGACCAGGGAGATCTTGATAGGCGACACCTCCCTGATGAAAGGTGCACACCCCCTTCCCCCTTGCATACCAGCAGGAGAAAGAAGATAGTCAGAAAGTCTATTTCATCTCTACTTTAATTCCGACTGTACAACTGTACAAAAACATGTCTGCTCTCTCAGTCCTTGAGCAACTGTGTCAGACTTCCTTCACACAAGCAACAGGAAGGTCTCATATTACACTGAGAACAAATCCCTGAGAAATGCCTGGAACATCCTGTCCCACGGTTATAACCATCATGTGATGTAAACATCCAGCTGCTTGTTTGCAGCTGCGTAGTACTCATATCCCAACATTGAGTGGCAGCAGAGGTCAGGGAAGTCAGACAAAAGCTCTCCTGAGCTCCACATGGGCCGGCCAGGAATTGAACCTAGGAGACAGGCCTTCTGCATTCAAAATGTGTATTGTTCCACTGAGTTATGGCTCCTCCCTTTAAACCATATTTGGGGAACCATTAGCATTCCATTATGTTGCTGAATTACAGTTCCCATCAGCCCTAGCAAGCAATGTCAATGGCCATGGATGATGGGAGTTGTACTTCAGCAACCTATGGAGGGCCAAAGGTTGCTAACACTTGTTTTAAATGTTTTGGTGGAACAGTGACTATTAATTTGAAAGTCGCATGTTCTTTCAGATGGCCGAGAATCCAGGATGGAAATATTAACATTAATTTATCCTTGCAACAGCCCTGTGAAGTAGGTTAGGCTCAGAGACTGTGACTGGTCCAAGGTCACACACATAGCTGTAAACTGTTCCCTTTTTTAAAGGGAAATTTCCTTATTCCAAATAGGATTCCTTGCAAGAAAAGGGAAAAGTTGACAGCTATGGTCACACAGTTAGCATCATGGTCAAGAGGGGACTAGAACCCTGGTCTCCCAGGCCTTAGTCTCACACTCTAACCATTACACCATGCCTGCTCTTTGGGAGTCATGCTTCAGGAAAACCTGAGTGAACAGAAAGGGCTTGAGCAAGCACCTGAAGGACGGCAGCATACATACTTGCCTAATATTAAATGGGAGGGAGTTTCACAATGTAGGTGAGGCAATGCCAAGAGGGCATCAAGAGAATGTAACATAACTAGTCCCAATGAGTGTGATGAATGGGCATGGGCAGAAAGGGTAAGGCATTTGCCGCTCTGCTGTAGTCTGTAAACTGGGTGGGCGGGGCCCTGGATTCCCCTATTACAAGGGAAAGAGGTTAAAACAGATGGCGGGAATAGCTTCTTCCTCATTCTTGGATTCCATAATGTAACTGAATCTCCTGCCATGAATATTGCTCTCTCTCATATACCCTGACTCCTTCCCAGTATATTCTTGCTGCACTCTGTCAAGGTAGCGCTGCCAGTATATGTCATTTTAAGCTTTTGCCATCTGTTCCAGCCCCCAATTACAGATTCACGGTGAACATATGACAGCTGAGATTACTAAAAAGTAAAAATGTACAGCTATGAGCCAAGCATGCAATTTAAAAGCCGGTGCACCTCGTTCTTCCTCTTTTTCTTTTATCCCACAAAGCGTAGATGCAAGAAGGACTTTCTAATTTCAACAACAAGGGGGGGGGGGGTTGAGAATTTAAAAAGTTCTGCTTTTCTTTCCTTCCTGCCGCATCTCCAAAGATGACATTTCCCATGGCAAAGTTTCAGACCTGAAGGAGAATTAGAAGAGCGACAGCATTTTAATAAAGGATTAGTGAAACGTGTTGAATGCAGCTATGCAACAAGGAGATTTTGAGTGCTTTCATATATTCCTCAAGTAGCCTGCATGAAGCAATATGCTTCACTCCTGAAAGCCTATCTCACAGACAATACCACACCTCTGCTCTCAGCTCAGGTTAATCACCTGTTGCTTGGGTAGCCAGATGTTTTTTTATTTATCCTGTTGTGTACGTGTGTGGGTTTTATTTTTTATTTTTTTACAAACAAAATGTATATTGGGAGCTGCTCTTGAGAAATTGTCCCTTAAGATTGGGAATAGTTTGCAGAATCTGGCCTGCTTATTCCCTTCTAGAACAGGGGTTCCCAAACTGTAGTCAATGGATCACCAGTGGTCCACGAATTTCATAGAACTGTCAAATTGGAAGGTATCCCCAAAGGTCACTTAGTCTTACCCTCCGAACGAAAGAAGAGAGAGATAAAATACTGAGTGCGCACTTCCAGAAGACTTTGGAGATCAACGACTCGAGAGTGGAGATTTTTAAGGATATACCGAAACATCTATTGGATCTTAGAACCAACTACGGAGATCTGGTGGCCCTATTGAGAAGAAACAGAATTGTTTTTAGGTGGGAATTCCCCCAGGGACTATCTTTTACCTTTAAAGGGAAAAAGTTCAAAATAAGATCAGTGGAAGATAAGGAAAAAATTTTGAGAGACCACGAAGAAGACCTGCAAAAAGAAGTACTAGAAGAGCTAAGAGCTTTAAGATCAGGAGTACTAGACATAGTACCACCACCTTTGGGACTGGACAAACTTAAAAAAGCGATACCACCATCAAAACAAGAACTTTTGGGAGCAGTTGGAGGAGAATAGAAGAACCACACCATGTCTCTGCAATTATTAAGTTGGAACATTCATGGATTTAATTCCCCAGAGAAGAGGAAGAAAGTCTTTCATTTATTGAAAAAGGAACAATTGGACTTAATTTGTTTACAGGAAACTCATGTGATAAGGCTTCACAGGAAAGTACTGGTTAATAAAAGATTGGGTCAAGAGTTTATTTCATCGGACAAGGTTAAAAAGAGAGGAGTTGTTATTTAGGCCAAAGAGAGCCTATCACCGAAATTTGTTTTTAAAGATGAACAAGGAAGATTTGTGGCAATTGAGATTCAATCACAAGGAGAAAAATTTCTGATTGTAGGAGTTTATGCACCAAATGAGGGGAAATCTGAATTCTTCAAGAAATTGCATGAGACACTGCTTGACTACATGGACTACAACATTATTATGATGGGAGATATGAATGGAGTGGTATCTACAAATATGGATAAGTCGCAGAGACAGGTTGTAACTAAAGATGGCAGACTACCAAAAACCTTTTTTGAACTGACTGACAATATGGACTTGATTGACATCTGGAGAACTGAGAACCCCCTTGGAAGAGAGGGAACATTCTTCTCTGAAGCCAAAATGACATGGACAAGAATTGACCAAATATGGATAACTAGAGGACTGGCACCTAAGACTCGAAAAGTGGAAATTTGCCCAAAAACTTGCTCCGACTATAATGCGGTGAAGATGGAGATGAAACTAACACCAATCGGTTCCTTCAGATGGAGGATGAATGACACCTTATTTAGAGATCAAGAGGTTACCAAGAAGGCCCAAAAAATCTTGAGAGATTATTTTGAGATAAATTTGAATACCACGGTTGAAAAAAGAGTAATCTGGGACGCAAGCAAAGCGGTCATGAGAGGGTTTCTGATTCAACAGAACGCAATAAAGAAGAGAACTCAAAATGAGAAAAAAAGATAAAATTTTGGAAAAAATAAAAGAAGGAGGGACGAAATTAAGAGCGAAACCAAAGTCGCAAGAGATTCTGAGAGAAATAAAGCTATATCAAGTACAATACATGAAAATGATAAATCAGGAAGTAGAATGGAAAATTAAGCAGATGAGACAAAAGACATTTGAATCGGCTAATAAATGCGGGAAACTGCTAGCCTGGCAGATGAAAAAAAGACAAAAATTAAACACCATCACAAATTTGGATGTGGAAGGAAAGAACATACAGAATCCATTGGAGATTAGAAAGTGCTTCCAGAGATATTTTAAACAATTATATACACAAGGGCCACAGAAAGAGACTGATTTAGACCAATTTTTAAGAACAAATGGATTACAAAAAATCTCTCAAGAAAATAAGATAATGTTGAATCACAAAATTACAGAACAGGAGGTTGAAGGTGCCATTCAGAACATGCAGTTGGGTAAATCTCCAGGGCCGGATGGTCTAACCTCCAAATACTATAGATATTTGAAAGATTGGTTAATTCAGCCACTAAAGGAGGTCTGTAATGAAATTTTGGAGGGGAAAAAGGCGCCAGAGTCGTGGAAGGAAGCTTACATTACACTTATACCGAAAACTGAGTCTGAAAAGACACAACTTAAGAACTACCGCCCCATATCCCTGCTTAATGTGGATTACAAAATTTTTGCTGATATCTTGGCTAATAGATTAAAAAAGGTACTAGTCGAAGAGATACATAAAGATCAAGCCAGCTTTCTCCCAGGTAGACATCTGTCTGACAATACGAGGAATATAATTAACATTTTGGAGAAGCTGCAAGTGAACATCAATACCAAAGCAGTTTTAATTTTTATAGATGCAGAAAAAGCTTTTGATAATATTTCTTGGAATTTTATGAAGAAAAATCTTCAGGGAATGGGGGTGGGCCAAGGGTTTGAAAATGGTATAAGTGCAATTTACTCAGAACAAAAGGCTAAGTTAATAGCTAATAATGTGATGACAGAGGAATTTAAGATAGAGAAAGGGACACGACAAGGCTGCCCAATTTCCCCATTGCTTTTTATTTCGGTTCTGGAGGTTTTGCTGAATATGATTAGAAGGGACCGTCTAATTAAAGGTATTCAGGTCAGAGCCAAACAATATAAATTGAAAGCTTTTGCAGATGACCTAGTTTTGACGTTACAGGAGCCAGAATATAGTACGAAAAGAGTATTAGAATTGATTCAAGAATTTGGTCATGTGGCAGGATTTAAGTTGAACAAGTCAAAAACCAAAGTGCTTGAGAAAAATTTTACACCAATTGAGAAAGAGAGGTTTCAGAAGGAGACAGGTTTAACATTAGTTAAGAAAGTAAAATATTTGGGGGTTAATATGACTGCTAAGAATTTAAATTTATTTAAAGATAACTATGAGAAATGTTGGATAGAAGTGAAAAAAGATTTGGAAATATGGTCAAATTTGAAGCTTTCCCTGTTGGGTCGAATTGCAGCTATAAAGATGAATGTATTGCCAAAAATGTTATTTCTGTTTCAATCATTGCAAATTTTGGACAAGATGGATTGTTTCAAGAAGTGGCAGAGAGACATTTCCAGATTTGTCTGGCAGGGCAGGAAGCCTAGAATAAAATTTAAAATATTAACTGACGCAAAGGAAAGAGGTGGATTTGCCCTGCCAGACCTTAAACTTTATTATGAATCAGCAGCATTCTGCTGGTTGAAAGACTGGCTGCTTCTTGAGAACACAGACATTTTGGACCTAGAAGGTTTTAACAACGTTTTTGGATGGCATGCATATTTGTGGTACGACAAGGTTAAAGCACATAAAGCATTTAAAAACCATATTGTCAGGAAAGCATTGTTCAATGTCTGGATAAGATACAAAGATTTACTGGAAAATAAAACCCCAAGGTGGTTGTCACCAATGGAAGCGAAGGCTCAGAAAAAGCCCAATATGGAGGCCAAATGGCCGAAATATTGGGAAATATTGGCACAAGAAGGAGACAAATTGAAATTGCAGAGTTTTGAGAAATTAAAAGATAAAGTGCGAGACTGGCTTCATTATTATCAAATAAGAGAGGCCTATAATTTGGTTAAAAAAATTGGCTTCCAGGTGGAAAAATTAAAATTGGAAACAGAACTGTTAGATCCCAAAACTAAGATACTATCAAGAATGTATAACTTGCTGTTAAAATGGAATACGCAGGATGAAACGGTTAAATCTGCTATGATCAAATGGGCACAAGATATTGGTCACAACATTATGTTTGCTGACTGGGAACAGTTGTGGACCACCGGTATGAAATTTACAGCATGTAATGCCTTAAGAGAAAATATTATGAAAATGATTTACAGGTGGTACATGACACCAGTCAAGCTTGCAAAAATATATCATTTGCCCGATAATAAATGTTGGAAATGTAAAGAAAATGAAGGTACATTCTTTCACCTTTGGTGGACGTGCCCAAAGATTAAGGCTTTCTGGGAGATGATATATAATGAAATGAAAAAGGCATTTAAATATACCTTCCTGAAGAAACCAGAGGCCTTTCTCCTGGGCATAGTCGGCCAACTGGTGCCAAAGAAGGATAGAACTTTCTTTATGTATGCAACAACAGCAGCAAGAATACTTATTGCAAAGTATTGGAAGACACAAGAGTTACCCACCCTGGAAGAGTGGCAGATGAAGGTGATGGAGTATACGGAATTGGCGGAAATGACTGGCAGAATCCGAGACCTGGGAGAAGAGTTGGTGGAAGAAGACTGGAAGAAATTTAAAGACTACCTTCAGAAACACTGTAAAATTAATGAATGTTAAAATGATGTTGGACTGAAAATAAGTGGCATTAGCAACAAAGTTAATAAGAATATGCAAAAATGAATTGATAAATGGATGAAAATATAGAGTTATAATATGTTAAGATATAGAGTTAAGATAAACGAAAGAGGGTAAGGATTTGCTGATTTGATTATTTAAATGGGAATACAAAAAGGGGAGGTGTGAGGAGGCCAAGGAAACAAGCTAATGAGTTTAAAGTTACTAAAAACGGATTTGTTTTTTAATTCTTTTTTTATCTATTTGTTTTTTGTATTTTGTATTTTTCTTCTTCTTTTTTCTCTTTTATGTATTTTTCTATGTCTTCTTTTTTGTATCTTTTTCTTTCTATGTGACTTTTTTCTATTTTGTAAACTTATGTTTTTGTAAAATCTCAGTAAATATCTTTTAAAAAAACAAAAACAAAGGTCACTTAGTCCAACCCCCTGGAATGCAGAAAGGCCCGCAGTATGACTGAATTGAAAATTCACGTGGATTGTAATTGTATTTTCATTATTGCTTCTTGCATTATTTCGTTCTGTTGCAATTTGAATTCTGTGAAATTCCAATTGCATTGCGATAAAACACAACATAAAAAATAAAAGAAGCAATGGAAATACAATTAAAAACCACACAGCATCAAGCACAGTGCATTATAAGGGCAGGGAAAGTGGGCACAATGTATTACAATTGCAGCCACCATGATGAGCTCCAGGCTGCAGTAGTGACTTTTGTTGTAGAGACTCTCCAACGTACAAAGTTAGCCTCCCAGAAAAATCAGCTGCATGTTGTGGTCTGTGAACCATGAAAATGGGTGATTTCACTCAGCAGCAGCTGTAGTTCTCTACACCAGGGACAGGAGCAACATTTGGCTCTCCAGATGCTACTGAACTACAACTCTCATCAGCCCAGCAAGCACAGCCAATGACCAAGGATGATGGAAGATGTAGTTCAGCAACATTTGGAGAGCCAAAGGTTCTCCATACCAGGTCTACATTCTTACTAGAGACTCAGTTCCATTGAACTAAGTGAGCACACGTAGGACAGTACTGTGGTAAGAGAAATGGTTGCCAGGTACTTCTCTTCATAGCACTGCCTTATTTGAATAGAAAAAGCCACTTTTTGTAAACAGCTTTGCAATCAAGTGGGGTGCAAATTTTATGAAATAAATACAAGTAAAGACCTACTGGCAGATCCCTTGCCTGAAACCCCAGACAACCACTGCCAGTCAGTGTAGACAATACTGACCTGGATGGATGGTTGCCTTAGTATAAGACAGATACCTATGATGCTATGTTGTACAGTGGATCTGCAAATTTCAATAATTATATCTATTTCCCATGGAACATTTGGATGCTTTCCTCCCCCCCCCCTTTACTTATTGAACCAGAAAGTAAATTGGGAGGATTTTTCCGGAGAAGACCATATATGCCAAACTACATAAAATTTGAAAACACAGTGTTCCACAGACATTCTCTGCTGTTCTACAGGCATTTGCCGTTCAGTGCCAAAGGAACATGTTTCTCCCCTGCCATTCTCTCCATTTGTTCCTAGCACATCTCTGTTTGCTTCCTCACAGCACTTTTCTTGCTGAAATCTTCAAAGGGACCCCCTGACATGACATGAATTGTGTCCCCATATGCCTTCCTTTTAAGCAACATCCTCATGAGCAGGTAACCCTTCCCAAAGCACCTGTAAAAGCAGCTTAAAGGTAGCAGCTAGCACAGCAGGTATCAAAAGACTATATTCTGCTCTGAAGGGATCACTGGTCAGAATTAGACATCACCTTTTCATTTAATGATGGCTAAAATGCTGGGGCTGGGGTGGGTGGGGGGAAAAAGGATGCTCAGTATTTCGTCTCATACCCCTTCCCCTGGAACTGCTATTTATAGATCACAAAACACAGGAAAAAGGATAAGGAGGATAAGGCTATCAATGGTTGTGTACTACATCCAGTACAGTGGGGAGAGTGTTGTTAAGCTCAGGTCCTGCTTGCAGGGTTCCCAGAGGCATTTGCTTGGCCACTGCGAGAAGATGCTGGGATTAGATGGGTCATTGGCTTGGTTCATCAAGATTCTTCCTATGTTCATTCCACAAAGTGGCACTATGATAGAGCACAGATCATAATAGGACACAGGCAAAATAACTTTCTTTAGATATATTCAGGCAGATTTGGGGTTTAGATAAGATAGAACTAATTGTAATGTAAAGTAAAGGTAAAGGGACCCCTGACCATTATGTCCAGTCGTGGCCGACTCCGGGGTTGCGGCGCTCATCTTGCTTTATTGGCCGAGGGAGCTGGCATTCAGCTTCCGGGTCATGTGGCCAGCATGACTAAGCCGCTTCTGGCGAACCAGAGCAGCACATGGAAACGCCGTTTACCTTCCTGCCGGAGCGGTACCTATTTATCTACTTGCACTTTGACGTGCTTTTGAACTGCTAGGTCGGCAGGAGCAGGGACTGAGCAACAGGAGCTCACTCCATCGTGGGGATTCGAACTGCTGACCTTCTGATCGGCAAGTCCTAGGCTCTGTGGTTTAACCCACAGCGCCACCTGTGTCCCTAATTGTAATGGAGCTGGAAGGTTTTAAGAAGCTTTTCCTAATATATAGACAAAATGTACTTCCTTGCAGCTTCCAACCTGTCCTGGTTCCAGTCCTATCTTATGTAGCAACGGAAAGAAAACCTACTCTGCAGGGCAACTATTCAGATATTGGAAGACGGCTATCACACCTTTCCTTAATTTCTTGTCGTCTAAGCATGATTTGATGTTTCGACTGCTCCTCATCAGCATAGTCCTTAATTTCATGACCCCAGCGATCCTGGTTGACCTCCTTTGAACACACTTTGGGTTGTTTACATCCAGTGTTAGCTGGTGAGGTGGAAGGCAGAGAGTCCAATAGTAGGTGGAGCCAGAGGCACTAATAAGGATTCATTCAGATGTGGGGAATACTGTGTTAGTTTTCCTGATTATACTGTTGGTGTCTCTGTCCTGCTTTCTAATATTCCTTTCACACTGCAGCACCTGCTGTGCTACAGAACTGTGGCTTTTTACTGATATACTGGCATGTAAATTTCATTCATTGTCAACGGCCAATCTTGCTACTCCCCCACCCTTTCTGAACATATATTCACCCATGATTCTCCCATGAAAGCTGCAGAAAAATGTATACACATTTAATTGATTGATTGATTGATAATAGAACTGAACCCCAAATTTTGTCACTTTACAGCTGTGTTTTTCCAGGTTAAGGCGACTGCAAATTGTCCCCCCACCCCCTGGAATCAAATAACATGGAAATGAGTACTAAATATGCCCTGTGTTCATTTGTTTTCTGGAAGTGGCTTTTACTTCACTTGAATGCTCAAATATAATGCAGAAATTGACAGTTGGGGAAATGGAATAAACTGCCATGTGGATGCAGTCTAAGCGGAGCCAGCTATTTCCTGTTTTGTTCCCATCCTTCTTCCAGCTTGAGTCCTACAAGGCAACACTAAGGCAAAAGAGAAGGAAGCTAATGGAAAGGACCACCTTTTGGATTAGTTGTTTTAAGTAAGAAGGCAGGCAGGCAGGGGTTGTCTGAGGGCAGACTGGGGTTTGTGGGGCAGTGCCCCATTTGCCCTAGTAGATCTGCCTCTACCATCTCCATCCTTCTTAAAATGTTTCATCCAGAACAGGCCACAATAATACTTCAGATTTATAGGAGACTGGTAGGGGAAAAATGGGACTGTTATTGGAAAATAAGGACAGCTGGAGCATCTGTTGATAAATCAACACAAGAATTGGTACACACAGATGAAAACATTCTTCTCCAAACAGAATTTCATGGCAGATTTTTTTAATATGCTTTGAACACTTGGTGTTAAAAAATGATGGAAAGACAGTTGCAATATTTTTTTTCATTAGCGTTTTTGGAAATCTTTTTAATCACTGTTACAGGGGTTTATTTTCAAAAAAAGAGAGAGAGAGAAAGGTGTGGTGTGCATGTTTAAGTAGATTAATAAGGAACCTACTCTTGCAAAGCTCCTATTGCTGTATTGCACTCCCATCTTGGCAATCTGCCTCTAGAGTGGTAGTAGGAAGGATGAGGCAGGAATGCTTGAGGAATTCTACCTTTAGGAATTTCCATACAAAAAGTCCTGAGCCACAGTCTCGAACTAAAACGCTGATCGGAGCTTAGCCATCCCACCGGATTTTGCACTTCTCTGAATGTTGTGACACAGCTCTTGGCAGTTTCAGCATGTCAAAATACACAGTTTAAACACATGCTTTGAAGGGAAATACACATTTAAAAATAAGAACATGGGGATGAAGCACACATTTAAACTGTGTATTGGACTGCAAGAAGATCAAACGCATCCATTCTTAAGGAAATTAGCCCTGAGTGCTCACTTGAAGGACAGATCGTGAAGCTGAGGCTCCAATACTTTGGCCACCTCATGAGAAGAGAAGACTCCCTGGGAAAGACCCTGATGTTGGGAAAGATGGAGGGCACAAGGAGAAGGGGACGACAGAGGACGAGATGGTTGGACAGTGTTCTCGAAGCTACAAACATGAGTCTGACCAAACTGTGGGAGGCAGTAGAAGACAGGAGTGCCTGGCGTGCTCTGGTCCATGGGGTCACGAAGAGTCGGACACGACTAAACGACTAAACAACAACAACATTATGGTGGTGGGAGGGGGTGCACATTAAAGGCTACATCCAAGGGGTGAATGGCTACAGATGTGGGCCACGTTATCCAACGGGGCAGCCTGCCAGGGGCCACGTGCCCGGGGTAAGTGTGGTTAGAAGCAAAAGCTGAAGAAGCAACAGGCAAGACTCTTTCCTTGGTGCAAAATGTTACATTCCAGGCACATAAAATCAGAGGTTTCTACCCACACATCTCTCCAGGAGGCAGTATTGCCAGGCAGACAAATGCCCCAGAGGAAGGCATTGAGATGTATGATCTGGGGAGAGCACCAGGGGCCAAATAGGGCTATATCTGAATGCTGGTGTCTGCTAATGGAGTAGGGGGCAAGTTCTGTCAATTAACCCTCCCCATGAAGCCCCTAGTGCCCCCAAATAATTGTTCAGAAGTGTCCTCCAAATTTCCAGACCAGATATTTGGGGAAGAGGATGCAGGGGATGGAGAGAAGTGAGGGGTAATTAACAGGAGTGAAATTTGAACTCCATGGGAAGCACCTCCCAGGAGACATGCACAGATCTACACAGTAAATTACATATATTGAGAGAAAACCCACACGTAAACAGAGATTTAAGTGTTTATTTTCAAATGATTAAGAAAGAAACTCACTGATTAATAATGTGGAAACAAAATGAAATGGAATGAGGAGTGAAGATGTGGATTCAAAAGGGACACAGATGTGAAACAGACAGATTTGACCGTCCCTAATATATAAATGTGGCAAACAAAGAATTGCAGCTGAGAGACAGTGAGAAGAGTCCCCTTGCCCCTTTGCAGCCATTGCTGAATCAATCTTCCCCAGCAGTTTTCCCTCTAATGAGCAAGACTCTCCCCATGCCAGACAGAAGGTGGGGGAGATGCACTCAGAAGCTGGCAGGGAAATGGTTTGGGCAATGTTGCAACTTTCTCCTCCACCTCCCACCTCCGATCCAGCAGAGGATTTTAAAAGGGTAATGGTGAACTGACCAGTAGCGCATGCTGAAATTCCCTCTTTATGCAACTAATATTGTTGGGGGAATTGTAGCACTCTCTTGCTGCATAGTTAGAAATGGCCAGCCAGATCCCTTCTGAGATCCTGTGCTCGAGCTAAGTCCTTTAAGTTGGGTTGCTATTATTTTATCTTATTTCTTTTTGTATAAAGCCTGCAGTATTACCTACATCTTGCCTTCACAGCAGGACCTCTTTTCTGCTTTACACGTCGGTCTTCATCACATAGAGGGTATAATTCTTTTTGGCTGCACAAATAGAGGGACACTAGAGCCATCCATCAAGCATATGTGCCCAGCATAGGGAGCAGAGCTCCACACTGGAGAAACCGTGCTGAGTTTTTCTAATGCAACCCACCTGGGTGCAGGTGTTGTTCCAAACCAGGAGGGATACTTCCTTGGAAAGGGCTGGTGAAGTAAGAAAACACCTAGGATGAAATCTTATCTGGATGTACCTGGGAGTAAATGCCATTGAACCTGTGGGGTTTACTGATGAGTAGGCAGAAGCATGGATGGAAAGGGATGATTGTGTGGGTGGATGGGGAAGCTGGAAGCCTTAGGTTATCCTGGAGCCTTTCCCCTGCATAATACATGTCTTGAATTTTAAAGATTGGCTTGACCTTGTGCAAAAGTCTGACAGGTAATGACAGGTCAAAACTTGTCTGGTCTCACTGAAAATGTTTAACTTCCCCTCCAGAAAGAATAGCATTCTGAACAAGCTCTCTGCAAGGAATTGGGATTGTTCGGTGAGATTTACCTAAGGTTATTTTTTGAAATGTTTCTGTTAACATTACAGTACAAAATGAAGAAATCTGCAACTAACCACCCACAGAATGCTTCCCTGCCCCTTACACGAGCCATAAGAACTGTTAGGTATTTGTTTACACCAAGTCCATTCATCCACCTACCCTTAGAAAAAGAAAGCAAATCATTGGAGAAACCACACTCTTTGTTCAGCAAGGAGAGAGGAAGGTGGTGACTATTCTGTGTCTTCAACTAATCAGGATACAGATTCAGAGACTTTAAGGGGACGACGACAGTATTTAGAACATTTGTATCAAGACTTTCTTCCATTGTGACTTTCTTCAAGGTGGCTGCATCATCTTCCCATACCATGCCCTGAGACATGGTACCACTCATGTAGCAGTTTAGTCATGCTAGCCACATGACCCAGAAAGCTATCTGTGGACAAACGCCAGCTCCTTCAGCCTGAAGCAAGATGAGCACTGCACCCCATAGTCACCATTGACTGGACTTAACCGTCCAGGGGTTCTTTACCTACTTTTTCCTTTTTTACCTACCACTCATAACAGCTATCTGTACCTTCCATAAGGAGGCCTTTCTCAAACTTGAATGATTATTTTCTTGGCCAGCATCATTTTCAGCCTCAGTATCAAAGGCAGGGGTAGCCTTCCAGATGGTGTGGGCTGTTCTGGCTGGAGCTGATTGGTACTGTGGTCGGCAACATCTGGAGGGCACCATGTTGGCCGCCCCTGATCTAAAGGGTGAAGCTCTGGAGGGTTATTTCATACACATCTGAGTGCATTCCTCCTGAGTCTTCACCTTTGCGGGTCCTGCAAAGTCCTTTCTCTGTGCTTGCACCTTTGAAACATGAGGTAGCGGAGAGTCACTCCACCTACTTTGCTGTCCTCATCAGATCTAGTAATTAGGGAGGGACAATAGCAAGATTAGGAACACAATGGCCCTTCTTCTACATTTCAGTTTCTATTATGCTGCCCACAACCTGAGCCAGCAGTCCTTCCAGAAATAGACCATTGTGTTTGATCAGATTGCCATTTCATTAGTAGTGCCAGGCTTCTGTTATCATAATAAATTGGGAGTGCAGTGTCTGCATACCAGGTTCTTTGAAACGTCTTGATTAAGGAAATATCTAATATCATTTCTCCTCCTCCTGATTAATTTCCCTTTTGACCAGTCCCAGGGG
The DNA here is from genome assembly GCF_964270895.1 of Podarcis filfolensis. NCBI lineage: Eukaryota > Metazoa > Chordata > Lepidosauria > Squamata > Lacertidae > Podarcis > Podarcis filfolensis. The sequence continues at coordinate 30,077,391 of NC_139618.1, forward strand.
GGAGGGAGGGAGGGGATGGGGTTTCTCTGCTTATTTTGCCCATGTGTGATATGTTTTAATCAAGGGATGGATGGCACAGCAGGTTAGGGACATGGGGACACGGCAGGTTGCCAAGTCAGAGTATTGGTCCATATAGCTCAGAACTGTCCATGTTGACTGGCAACCATTCTCCAGGGGTTTATACAGGAGTGGGTCTCTCACTGCCCTACCTAGAGATGCCAGTGACTTCAATGGAACTTCTGCAGCCAAGGCAGATGCTCTACTACTGAGCCATTTCCCTTACTCAGCTACACACACACACACACACACACACAAACACACACTCCTATATAGTTTTAATTACAAGTTTAAAATTATTTTTCATGGAATGAATCTGGTCCTTAGGTTACAAAGCCAACACCTGCTGCTCAAAATATAACTGCCTCCCCAGCTTTAAAGGAGACATCAAAAGGATTTGAAAAGAAATTCATCCTCATTATTACGCAGCAGTGAAAAGGTCCATCAAGACTGACAGGCAGGTGGTGAAGGGGAGAGGGAAAGCACATTGCCATAGGTAGAGCAATGCCATGCTTCAGAAGCCCAATCCTGCTCTGAATTTTGTATCTGAATCACATCAATGTGCGATTGAACACTGAGTCCTGGCTTTGATATACAAGGTTTGTATGCTGTGTGGTCTGACAATGATGACCACAGTGGCAATGGAAGCTTTATGGATGGATGGATGGATGGATGGATGGATGGGGAACAGACGGATGCCAGCAACAACATTTGAAGATTAGCTCAGCAGCTATAGAAGGTGAAATGGCAAGTTGTGTACTCTATAATGTTGAAAGAAAGCTGCCTTATAGTGAGTGTGGCCATCAGTCTATCTAAACTGAGTACTGTCTGTACCATCCTTTATCAACCTGATGCCCTAAGATGCTTTGGCCTATGATTTCCATCAAACCCAGCCAGCACATGGTGTGCTCAACACTGTCTGGCCATGGCTTTCTGGGGTTTCAGAGAAGAGTCTCTCCCAGTCATACCTGGAATATACAGAAACTGGACTCAAGACCATCTGTCTGAAAAACATGTGTTCTACCATTGAGGCCACATCCACACTATACATTTAAAGCACTATGATACCATCTAGTATATACTGCATATACCTGCCTGAGCTCTAAGGTGATTTTTGAAGGGCCTTCTTGGGGTGCACCTGCCAAAGGTGGTGAGGGAGGTGTCTGTTAGGGGCAAGGCCTATTCACTGGTGGTGACCAGTTGTGGAATATTCTTCCCAGAGAAGTTTGCACTCTGGACTGTTTGGTATCAGCTGAAAACCATTTTAGGTTCTATAGTTTTAGTGCTTTTTAAGTACTTTAAGTACTGTTGCTGCCTTGTACCAAACCACCTCAAATATTATGTACACCGATTGTAAGTGACTCTCGAGGCAGGATCTCTCCCAGCACATTGGAGTTGCCAGGGATCGAACCCTTATGCATTTATTATTTAACCTTCCACATTTATTAATTTAACAAAAGTTGTGTATTGCTTGGTTTTTAAATAGAACCTCTAAGTTCTATTTAACAGAATTAAAATAAAACAAACTTCCAGATTTTTAATAAAAAGACAAAGTTTAAAAAAAACAGGTTTGTTTTTTATATATAAATAAAATCCAAATATAATTAAAATCCACATGCAAAGCAGATGCTCTGCCTCTGAGCTATGGCCCTTCCGAGGACCTTTTCTGTAGCTGTTCTTTTCTTTCTTTCTTTTAATTCTGATACTCTTTTAACTGTTTTAAGATTTTGTGCTTATGTTCTTTTTTATGATTCTTCTTCAAGGTTTAAATGTTTGTTTGTGTGCTGCCAGATGATTTATTTTTTTTTAATGGATGGTACAGAACTCTTGCATGTAAATATAGAAATAACCATGCATTGGGGGATCAGATGCATCCATTCCTCATTCAAATACCAAGAATCAAGTTCTAGAGACCCCAAGGAAGGAAGCTCAGCCCTGGTGAATGACAGCACCATCAATTCTAAAGCTGTGTTCAAATGATCTCTCAGGAGTCTTCAACTTGTTTGCTATAGTGAAACAATATGATGCCCAGTGGCGGAGGAAGCTGCTTGGGCACCTGGGGCGGCGTGCCCGGGGGGCAAGGCAAGGGCAGGGTGCACCATGGGGCTTCTGGAGTCTGCCTGCTTCCTCCCACTCAGCCACCCTACAGCTGGGGAGGAGGCAGTGAGCGGACTGTTTGAGCAGCGAGGAGCCTGCATGCACCCAAGCCACCGTGTCTCTCCCATGAGACACGCGTGGCTCGGGCGCGCTGTAGGCCCCACGGTGAGTGCTGCCCAACATTTTGTCACACCCCCCCCAGTGGTGACATTCAGGGCGGTCTGCACCCACCGCACCCCCCTTCCTCCACCCCAGATAATGCCAACTGGTATATTGAAATTGAGGAGACCATTTCACTGTGTTTCTCTGGGTAAAGAGAATCTTCTTCCCCTTCCTTCCTTCCTTCCTTCCTTCCTTCCTTCCTTCCTTCCTTCCTTTCTTCCTTCCTTCCTTCCTTCCTTCCTTGTTTTGCAAGTGGCAGCAGCAGCAGCTGTTTTGGGAGCAAGGCCATAATTTTGCATGTTCAGAATTACCCTGATCGTTGCTGCAAATCTTGTTTGTGTGTTTTTTCTTTCTTCTTTTTTTGTAGTGGGGGTGATAGTCATCTCTCTCTCTCTCTCTCTCTCTCTCACACACACACACACACACACACAATATTCTGAGGAAATTCTGCAATGCAGTCTTACTCTAGGGAGGGGTGAAAAAATAGGAAAAATCTCAGGGGGTGGGAAATGTTATTTGAGAAATTTCAGCTCAGTTCTAGTCACCCCACACTATTCTTTTTTAAACAAAGCTTCTCTTGACAGTAAAAATAGGGACAACAGATGAAATCATTGTTCCTCCACTTTTAAACATGGTGATTTAAAAGTATGGTGTTAATTTTATGTTAGATGCTGTTCTGATTTGTTATTTTGATTTTGTATGTACCCCATCCTGGGACCGTCTGGTGAAGAGCAGGTTAGAAATCTTCATATATAATCTGTCATTGTGCGGCATCCGTTGGAGGATTTGTAGCACCTCGTCACAATCTTGGGTTTGGATGAGGTCCGGCAATGGAGGGGAGCAAAGGAGGAGGCAGGTTTTAGAGATGAAGGTTTTAAACAACTGCAAAGGTTTGAATAAAGTCAAGGTGGAGGGACACATAGGAACTGTGAAGATATGGGGAGGCTTGGAGGTATTGTAAAAATATGGGGGAGATGAAGGAGCGGTAAGGATATGCAGGGTGCTGAAGCAGCAGGGTGCAATGGCGGAGCTTCATGCTCCGGCACTGGGGGGTGGAGAGCAGTACCGGGGGCGTGGTGCTCCACCCACAGGGACATGGCACGTGTCCTGGGGACGTGGTGCCCAGCACGGGCAGGGGGCAACAGCGATGGCACCCCACTGGGATCGCTCTGCCGTGGGCCGTGCGCTCCCCCTGAACTCCTCTTCCTCCACCAGTGGCAGGTTGAAGGAGCTGTGGAGGGCTGAAGGACCAGAGAAGAAACTGGAGGATGGGAGACTTGAAGGAGCTGTGAGGGGATGGGGGTTTAGGTGGGGTATAAAGGGAGGATTTGGGGTTGGTAGGGGTCATGTATAGGCTGAGTTGGCGAGTCACTCAAGCAGGCATGACAGACCTTAGTAAATACACAAAAAAGTAGTGGACTGTATCCAATGAAGCTCTACTCTGGGTAGACCCATTACATCTCCAAAGATGTAATAATAATAATAATAATAACCCCTTATGCTAGGCTGTGAGGCTTTTGGATTGAGCACAGGCTCAGCCAGCCTCTCATCAGCCACCAATGCAATCTTCCATTTTCACTCATTGGATGGGCAGAAAACTTGCCAGTGGAATTCTTGCCAACAGAGCTCAGTGGAAGGTTTCACATTCTGAGGAGTGGGCAGAGCTGAGCAAGCCCAGGATCCACTTGGCTCCCACTGGCTTGTTCAAAGAATCGTAGAGTTGGAAGGGACCCAAGGGCCATCTTGCCCGACCCTCTGCAATGCAGGAATATCAGCTAAAGCATCCATGACAGATGGCCATCCAACATCTGCTTAAAAACCTCCAACGAATGAGAGTTCTTGGTTGGTATGATGCCCAATCACTGCACCAGCATGCAGTAGGCCCAGGGATCAGGCCCAATCTGCCTGATCCTACCTTCTGCCACTGCTATGAGTGGCCATTCTTCAGATGTAGTGGTAGTTCTATCACTCTGTAGAACCTTGGTGATGATGGATTTGGACTGTGATTCCTGTATGGCTGGACATTGGATTAGATGACCTTTGGGGTGACTTCCAACTCTACAATTCTCTGATTCGTTAAGTCTATGCTTTATAACAAGGATGGCCCTACAAATGTAACTGAACTACAATTCCTGCCCACCTCAGCGAGCATGGGATAATGGGAGTTCTAGTTCAGCAATATCTGGAGGATATTCACCACACCAAAGATTTGGCACACCTGCTCCATAACTTAGGCCAACTTTCCATACCAAGTGGGCCACAAGAGTACTTTGACATGGAACCTGCAGGCCACACACTGCCTTGTTGAGCAAAACCAAAAATTTGATCTCCTCTGCAGCCCTCATTGCCAATGACCACCAAAAAAGGACTTGAGAGCCACATAAGGCCCTCAGGTCTCGTGTTTCACTGCCCTGAACAGGCCCACAATTTTCATTGTGTCTACTGAGAGTAGGACTTAGTTGGATACAATCCAGTGATTTCCCCCACCCCCGGGATAGGTCATATAAAATAGGAATTACCCTAGACACTCTTGAAGCGTATGACTAATTGCAATCTTTGGGATCTTCTATTTTTGATACCGTTTTGGTGTGTTTCAGGGAATAGGTTGTTAGAGAGGGCGAGCGAGTGTTGTTACTGAGAATTGCTATGTCTTTAACAGGGGTGCCTTTAAGGCTGTGTAATTAATAGAGAAAGAGGCCTAAACTTCAACTAGAGATAGATGTTGGATGATGAGAGTGGAAAGGCTGTTTAACATATCAGAAGGATTTGCTGCTTTTTATATATAATCTTTGAAAAGAAATGCATTTATTAATAGGGAGTTCAGAAAGATCTAGCCATCAAAAACCAGGAGATGGTTTTATTTCCTGAAAGTAAAATCACAGACCTAAAAAAAAGGCTAAAAACCTTCAACAGTTGGAGAAGGGAAGAATCCAATTTAATGAGGGTGAAAAGTTTATTAAAATAGAAGAAAAGGTCTGAAAATAGTTCTCAGAATGCCTAGACTTGTTGGTAAAGGGTTAAGAATTCATACCTAATCCATGAGAAATATATTGAGATGGTGGTTACCAAAATAGATGCCTTATTAGGATCCGCTAATCCCCTTTGGGATTCTTAATTACACACTGCAGTTCAAAGCTGGGTGCACATCTACAAAGACAAAATGAATGAAAAAGAAAACAGCAAATATAAAAAGATAATTTGTTTTGCCTTTGGAGTTTGTTGGTTTCCCAGGAGGAAACATGCAAGATTCATTTCCACCCTTCAAGTTGTGATCCACCACCTCATTTATCCAGCAGTTATTCAGTACTCCTACTCAGAGTTATATTTACCATTAGCTACATCAGGCATGCACCCAGGAATGAAACTTTGGATAATGTTATTTGAAAATCAGATGATCAATTAAAGCAACCAGGAACATTTGCTGTACAGTCCATTGAATCCGAAAATATGTTATGCCACTCATGAGCCTCAGGAACTGGAAGATACTTTTAAATGTCTCCTTCACAAATTACCCCACAGATCATTCTGAAAAGTTTCATTGTGAGATGTTTGAACTGTAATATAAAATCTTCAACTCTGCATTTGGAAAACTGGCCAAATCTATTTTAAGAACATGAGAGCATAAGAAAATTCCAGCTAGGTCAGGCCAAAGGCCCATCTAGGCCAGCATCCTGCTCTCACAGGGGTTACCCAGATGCCTTCAAGCCTGACATGGATGCAATAACACTTGTCCTACTTCCATTCCGCAGCAACTAATATTCAGAGGCCTACTGCCTCCAACAGTGGAGGTAGAACATAGCCATTGTGGCTAGTAGCCTTGATTTCATTTTATGAGATTTTAATATATATATATATACAACATCAGAATCATTTTTCTAGCCCTACAGATTGCATCAAAACTGCATGGCTGTGGCAGAAGCTGAAAGACGCTTGCACAAGCTAGCACTCATCAAAACTTGAAAGCTTTCTGTTGTCATTAAAGTGCTTTAAGTCAGCTTGTAATTTTGTCTGTTGACTTGCAAGGGAAGTTTGATCAGTTATGGTTGTGTAACAAAAAAGAGTCAGGAAAAAGTGGCTGGAAAATGATAGGAAATAGTTAAGTCATTTCAGATAGAATTTATTTATTTACTTCTTTCTTTCTTTCTTTTGACAGGATTGTATGTATGGCACGGACTTGCAGTTGGGGAAGAGGGGTGTGTTGAAAGGAGATATGGTTGTGGAATTGAAGATTTCAAAGTTCAGATGTGAAGTGGTCTCCTGAACTCATGTATGAATCAGAAAGTACCATAGCTGCTTCTTTACAAGCAGTAGGTATCTCAGTTGAGATTCCTGCTTTGCAGGGAGTTGGACTAGATGGCCTCAGTTCCCTTCCAACTCTACAACTTCATGTTTCAATGATCCCTGTGGAACATACTGTATGTGTCTACTGAGAAATACATCCCCCTGCATTATGGGGGGCTTATGCCAGGTAAGTGTATAGCAAGTGGTTATAAGATTGCAGCCTTAGCTATCCACATCAAGCCCGGATTCTACAATCAGCATGCAGGGTATAAAAGGGCAGCAGAGCTGAGGTGCTGTGTCTGCTCAACTGCCCATGTTGATGGACCTCAGCTTGGATGCTTCAGAATCTCTGGGGGACTGTGATTACTTTGGACTTTGGACATGTGGACTGACCCTGGACTGGGGACTTGACATACTGACTTGCTGCCAGGTAGGCCAGGGGTTCAGGACACCACTGAGGGCCTTATAGGTCACAACCAGCATTATGTCATGAAACAGACCAGCAGCTAGTGCAGCTGCTATAACCTGTGAGTCACATGCTCTCTATAACAAGCCCTAGTCAACGATGCCTGACTGCAGACCTGTGGCCTTCCAGATGCTGTTAGACTCCAGATCCCATCAGCCACATCCTGTGTGGCCAGTGGCCAGGGATTGTGAGTGTTGTAGTCCATCAACATCTGCAAGGCTGCAGGCCCTGAATCATCTGTCTGACCCTTAAGCAAAGGATCCACACATCCACCCACCATCACCAAATATGTTATTAATAAACCAATGCAAGAGTAAAAAATATGAAGGTAGTGAATTCTGGGGTGGACTGTGGGGATAAAGAAGATAAATCCTAAGAATAAAAACTACATAGGGAGAAGATAGAAAAAAGTAAAATAAGTGTTGGAAAAAAGATAGATTTGGGTTATGGGGTAAGGGAGAGAAGCAGTAACAACATATAGCACATCTATTGGAGGAAAGGGGAAAATTGGGAGAAATAAGATAAATACCAAATGGGGAATAAATCAAAAGAATGGTGCATCCAAAGGGGGAAAAATGTGTGGGAAGTAAAACTTCCCATCTCTAAAGGAGATATGTGGAGTAAGACAAATCGGTTGTGACTAGCGAATACAGATGTGATGATAACAATGCAAGCAAATACTAAGAAGAAATAGATATAGAGCACAAATGACCAGTCAAGCATCTTTGGCAGATGGTGGATGGGGTGGCACATCACATATACAAATGTTCTGACATTTATGTCTTTTTTTCAGTTATTGTATCCTGCCAGGAGGCTTTGGAGGCATCAGTAGATCATTTGATTCCTTCCAGGTGTTGTTGGATTCCAATCCCTTTCCTCGGCCCCATCCAACAAGGTCAGTTGTCAGGTGTAACTGGGGATTGCAGTCCAAGATATGGAGGTCAGAGCATTAGTTATTCTTGACATACAGAAGGTATATGTCATAGCAGAAAGTTTGACCTTCCTCTTGTTTTCTATATAGTGGAAACTTTGCACCCACATTTTTTACTAGCAGAATTTTCGTCTTCTTCTTCTTCTTCTTCTTCTTCTTCTTCTTCTTCTTCTTCTTCTTCTTCTTCTTCTTCTTCTTCTATCACCTTTCTGCATTGTTGTGCACAAGGCAGTTTATGAGCCACAGAAATGACAAAATGCACAACAAAGATCACACATCTCTGTGGCAACCCAACTGAGTACAAATAAGCAGTAACGAAAAGGGTGAATATAAAAATAAACAACTTAAATTAGTTTAAGTGATTTTAAACAATTCATCTGAAATATAATGCTGCATGGTAAAATCAACTCTCAAAATCAGCAAGCGATCAGAAAATCTCTCCCAGGAATTGCAACAAATCATAATCAATGAAAACAACAGCAGAGTCACAAATGCATAAAATACCACGGGCCATGTACAGTATGTAAACGATCAGCTGAGCAGGAAAGTCACAAAGCGTATCTAATCCACAGGTGGGCAGAGTGCTGCTGAACTCATGTCCAGCTTGTAGGCATCTGGCTGGCCACTGTGAGAGCAGAATTTATTACTTATTTAAAAAGGTAAAGGGACCCCTGACCATTAGGTCCAGTCGTGGCTGACTCGGGTTGCGGCGCTCATCTCGCTTTATTGGCCGAGGGAGCCGGCATACAGCTTCCGGGTCATGTGGCCAGCATGACTAAGCCGCTTCTGGTGAACCAGAGCAGCACATGGAAACATCATTTACCTTCCCGCTGGAGTGGTACCTATTTATCTACTTGCACTCTGACGTGCTTTCGAACTGCTAGGTTGGCAGGAGCAGGGACTGAGTAATGGGAGCTCACCCCTTAGCGGGGATTCGAACCACCGACCTTCTGATTGGCATGTCATAGGCCCTGATTTAAACTACAGAACTTACTTTCTCAAGTTGGAGTGCTGGCCATCAACATGGATTACTTTCAAAATGTTTTAGCCAAGTCCATGTAGGATAAGGCTGTGAATGGCTACTTGGGAACTTCTTCATTCAGAACAGAGACTCTGCGTCTGAGCAACAACCCTTCCCCATTCACATTCAGTTCACAAAGGGGTATGTGGATTTCCAGGGTTAGAAAGAATCAGTTCTGCTTATTGCAACACTGTAAACACCAGCATGTGGTATATAACCTAGCACAGCAAGGGATGTGTGTGTGTTTCTGTGCGGAGAGCAGCATATGACCAGCCCACTGGCCCTGACAAAACAGATGATGTGGAACTCGGCATCCTTGGGGACAGAAATGTCCAAGCTGGTACCATCGCTCACTCAAGAGGCAGGGAATGAGTGAGCGATGACTTGCCTCTCACCCCTTATTGACAGGAGATAAATCCCAGTGCCTCCAGATTTTTATGGCATGTGTGATTTATGCCATGATGCGCCTTGTTTTCTACGATGTGCACTGCCAGCCCAGCTCCTGGGTTTCTCTTTCTCTCCACATCTCTTTACCTCTCAGTCTTATTCTCCACAATGGCTACCTAAAGGACAAGTTAATAATACCTGAGGGCATTCCAGCCTTATGTGATTCTTTGTATTCATTATATTTAGATTTTTAAAATTTAAAATTTTACCATAGCTTCAAGCCCAGTTTATAGAGAATGAGACCACACAGAAACTTATAGCAATAATTTTTCTCTCTGCGTGTTCAGCATGGCATACAGTACAGTTACGGTCTTCCACAATTTGGTACCCACTATTCCACCCATCCACCCTAAACATGCTGAAACTGGTCCAGTCAGCATAGCCAGTGGTGAGGTGGTGAGGGGAGTAGGTAATCCAAAACTTATAGAGGACACCAGGTAGGGGAAGGCTAATATAGCTGGTTCATTTGGCATCTATGGTTAGATGCACGTCCTGATTTGGTTTCTGGAAGCCCTTTCTGAATCAAGGTGTGCTAAAATGCTATTGTAAAGCAAATCATAAGGAAAATAGATTCATTTTCAGAAGCTGTAAGAAAAAATAATACAGTTAGTTAAGTATCAAGGCATATAGCTGCCAGGGTTCAGCTCTGCCGTTTCTGAAAATTCCATTTGTGGCACCGTACCCTGTAGAACATTATAGGACAATGACCTGAAAGTGGACATTTTCTTCTATTGTCCCTGTTTTGTTTTTGTTTTTTAATACCCTTCCATCTGGTGTATGTGGAGCAGCAACCATCAAGGGCTTCAGATGCTTGTAAAGGCGTCTCGTTTTGCCCAGACTTTATATGATCCATAATATGACACCCTATTTTATGTGTTTGGTTCCTCTTCATCTCTCATAGGGGGAGTGCTGTCCAGATAATATAGATTAAAACTCCAAGCATCCCCTGCCATTCACAGTTGCCAGAGCTGATGGGAGCTTGCATCACAAACATCTGGAGGGCACTGTATTGACTACTCCTGTTCCACTGGGCTATAGCAGCAGAGGCAACAGCAAGCCAGGCAAGAGTTTCACAGCCCCTGCCAAGGTACCTGGCCATGTGCACGTGGTACTACTTGGGTACATGTGGGGCTACTTGGAAGCATGTTCCTGGATCAGGATATGATCCAGAGAACCAGCAGATATCAGGTCCTGGTCCAGAGAGAACCAGCAAAGGCTTCATACAAGCTGTCATACTGAACTGCTTTATTGCTAATAATCAAGCTTTGGATTTCACATGCTTTGGTCCTATGCAAACATGGATATCTGGTGATCCAAGAGGACAAATAAATTGGTTGAAACTGGCCCACAGATGGTGCTGACATTAAGTGTAGAATATCCTTGGATTTTGTGTATATTATTTCATGGTTGTGCCTGAGTTCAAGTGCTCCTTATCTGTGAAGCCCTTATTACAAGGTAAACCAATTTTTGTCATACAGCCTAATTACTTATAAGTGTGTGGATTTCTAATTTTCAATTATCCCAGTTTCTCATTCTTGTAATCTTAAATTTGCATTTCTGAAGAAATCTGAGGATTTTTAATTTTTTTTTTTTAAAAAACAACCCTCATGAAAATTTGTCAGAATTTCAGTGCAAATTCCTCCCAATAAACACGTTCTTGTATGCAGTTCTAATATAAAGTAAAGGTAAAGGGACCCCGACCATTAGGTCCAGTCACGGACGACTCTGGGGTTGCGGCGCTCATCTTGCTTTATTGGCCAAGGGAGCCGGCATACAGCTTCCGGGTTATGTGGCCAGCATGACTAAGCCGCTTCTGGCAAACCGGAGCAGCGCACGGAAACGCCGTTTACCTTCCCGCCAGAGCAGTACATATTTATCTACTTGCACTTTGACGTGCTTTTGAACTGCTAGGTTGGCAGGAGCAGGGATGAGCAACGGGAGCTCACCCCGTCGTGGGGATTCGAACCGCCGACCTTCTGATCGGCAAGTCCTAGGCTCTGTGGTTTAACCCACAGCGCCACCTGCGTCCCTAATATACACATCTGCAAACTACTTTCCCACAATATAAGTTTCTGGGCCCAAATCAAAGTGCTATAAAGCCTTAAATGGCTCAGGACCACAACACTTCAAGGACCGCCTCTTTACATATGAACCTACCCAAACCTTGAGATCATCTTCTGATGCCCTTCTTCGTGAGCCTCCTCCACAAGAGGTCTGGAGGGTGGCCACACAAGAATGGGCCCTTTCTGCAGTGGCTCCCTGTTTGTGAAATGCTCTCCCCAGGGAGGTTCACCTGGTGCTTCATTATACACCTTTAGGCACCAGGCAAAAATGTTCCTCTTTAACCAGGCCTTTGATTGATTGACATTCAATGCCCTTTTAAAATGTGTTGGGGGAGAGTTATTGGGTTTTTCTTGTTTTTATTTTGATTATGTATTCTGTGATTTTATATTGTGATTTTATCCTGTGAACTGCCCTGAGACCTGTGGATATAGGGTAGTATACAAATTTAATAAATAATGAAATAATAATAATAATAATAATAATAATAATAATAATAATAATGCTGCAGTGGTTAGAGTGTCAGACTAGGACCTGGGAGACCAGGGTTCAGATTCCCCCTTGGCCTTGAAGTTCACTGGGTGACCTGGGGCCAGTCACTAACTCTTAGCCTCACCTACCTCACATGGTTGTTGTGGGAACTAAGTGAGGAGGGGGAGAACCATGCCTTGAAGGAAAAGGTGGGATAGAAATGCAATAAAAAAAGATATTAAATGCCAAAGAGAACTGGAACATTGAACTGTACCTCAGCTTGAAGTTGCTTCTTGCAACTTAAATCCTTTTCCTTTTGAGTCAAACTGCAGACCAAAATTTTAATATACCTTGATTGAAACTGGGTGGTGACTCACATCACTCGTGGCAGAGCCTGATACAGCAACATCATTAAGGTCTGGGTCCAGTCCATACCTGAACAGGAGACCCACTAAGAATTCTCTATATACACTCCCTTGAATTCTGCAGAGGAAAAGCGGCAGGATCTAAATGAAGCAAACAAAATTACCTAAGGGGCTGGATGAGGTCTGCAAACAAACAATTTTCTAGGCTGGTTTATGGATGATGACAAAATAGGTGTTTCAGTAGGAATGGCTGATAGGTGTTTGCAATGTTGCATCATTTACGTTATAAACATAATGGCTTCCTTTAGTTAGCCTCATTCACCATTTGCTGCTGTCCCAACTATTCCATTAAATCTACTTTCTGATTTATGTATTTGTTGGCCCTGGCTGGGAGCTGATATTATGACACGTCCAAGCTTCAAAATAAACCTCTCTCTTGATACCGGGTTATTTTATTGGGTGCATCAAGCTTGAAAGCAACCTCATCCATCTTAAGAAATGTATTTTCCCATTTGCTGTATAAATACACGTACGTTCCCTTGCATCATACCACTCAGTCCAGCAGACAGATGAACAGGAACAACAGTGCTATGCTTCTGTTTCCATTCCTGTAATAAAATCGGCACTGGGGATCTTAGTGGCAGGAATGGCTTGCCTTTATAGAGGATTTCTTGCTAAAACAGACAGGTAGGGCATGGTGTTTGCCATTCTTGGCAGCTGTATTTGTATTGTAGAGAAAGGGAGGAAAGGGAAGATAAGGAAATCTGAAGAAGACCCCTTGCATCACAGACAATTGGATTACAGGGCATTAATTGGCTGGTGCTGAATTGAATTCCAACGTTTCATTTTGTTGCTCATCTATAAAATGCATTTCACTATGATCATCACCCATGCTCACAGATTTTTTTCCAATGTACACAGTACACAAAGGGAGGATTATCTCTCCCCTCCCCCAACTCATGTGTTGAAAACTTATGAAAGAGTAGCAGGAGTCACACTGGGCAGTCCCACTTCTCAAGAGCGACACATTCAACAGCTGTGTGAATGGACCCCATGTGCACTAATCAGCCAATCAGAGTTGCTCCTTGCATCAAGAAGCCTTGTGAGTGGGTGAATAATCATCATCCACTACCTGCTGTCAGGGGCCGGACTGAGGAGGAATGGTGGGGACCATCCCCCCCTACTCCTGAACCTTCCCGAGAACAGGAGGACAGTATAGGTTTAGAACAGTGGTTTGCAGACGGGCATAGTTCAGAGGCTGCAGAGGGCAGAAGCTGGGAAATATTGGAAGAGGAACAGCAGGAAGAATAAGCAGCACCAGGGGAGAGACAGCTGACAGACTCAGTGTCCTTGGAAAGCATTCCTGACACGCCCTCCTCTCCCAGGACCAGGCAGCCATTGAGGGTAGTAGAACAGAGAGATCAGTGGCAGAAAGCTTAGATTAGCCAATGCAGGAGTGACATCGAATAGGGGAGACAGAAGGTGGTGGGACTTTAATTGGAGCAATGCCATTATAGAGAGAGAGACCACATTCCTTTGTCTCTCACTGTGATTATTGAATAAACTAATTGGTAAGAACTCTTCTTTGTTTTCTCTCTGCTTTTTTGCTGCCACCGTGGGAGGTATTTGATTCCCCAAAGCCCGACACCTGCACCCTTCTAGACATTGTTGGACTCTATCTGCCATCAGCCCCAGCCAGCACGGTTGATGATCAGGGATAATGAGAGTTGCAATCCACCAGCATGAGGAAGGAAGCTTATCCATTCCTGAGTTAGACCATCCTACTCATACATTCCCCAGCAACTGCAGAATAAGAGGCATTCTGCCTCTTATTTAGTTATTGCATTTATATATTGCTTTTCCTCCTGTGATCTCAAAGCAGCATGCATGGTCTGCCCCATCTATTTAACCCTCACAACAACTCTGTGCTGTTGGTTAGGATGAAAGATAGTTACTGGCCCTAGAGCACCCACTGAGGTTCATTTGAACCTGGATCTCAAACCATCGTACTCAAATACTCTACTCACCATTCTACATTGGTTCTCAGCCTGCTGATTCTGTGGGTAGCATATAGACACTACTGCAAACTCCATGATTTAAAGGAAAAGAATTGGCAGACCATGTACACTCTTCAACTGCATTTTAAAAAATAAAATAAAAAATCACTCCTTAATTTTTGGGGAAATGCCCAAAACAACTGAAAGCTTTTCTCTGCTGCTTTACCTCTGCTATTTTGATATGGATGGCTCTTAATTGAACATCACCGTTAACTCTAATCATGTACACGACTCAATATCAAACCTACAGACTTCCTCTGTTCATTAGCTCCGATCTTGTACCTTTCACGAACAGTGTTGGGGGAAAAAATCCATTTCCAGCAAATATCTTTGCTAGCATGTGTCTGGGTGGGTGGGTTTATGTATTGATTAAAGAAAAGCTGTGATGATATTTGAAATACATTAAACCTTGGAGTTGTGCTGGTCTCTCCAGAGAAATCTTGGAAGCTTTCTGGGGCTTTCCTTGAAATTTCACATAAGTTTCCAAGAAAGAACAACCAGATTCACCCAGACAGTTTGTTTTAGGTTAAAAACAGCTTCGCCTCCTGCATGGAGAGTTTCATCACTCTTGTGCCAAAATTGTCTCTCACGTGCCTCACCCCAACACCCCCCAACGCACACACCATCCCCATCAATTACTAATAAAATAAATTGTGTTCAGTCACATAAAATTTCTTTGAATTCTCACTTTTGAGCTGGCCAAATCATATCTCTGGTGGCCTGCAATATACAGTATTCCTGGATGCCTGCACTTTCTGAAAACCCAATGGTGTCCTTGACCGCACTGGCGGAGGAAGAGGAGTGCGGGGGGAGCGCATCACCCCCGGCAGTGCAATCCCAGTGGGGTGCCATCACGGCTGCCCCCCGTCCGTGCTGGGTGCCCCGCCCTCACTGATGGCGCATCATGCCCCCAGGACGTGCGCCAGCCCCGCCCCCACCTGCTCTCCGCCCCCCGGTGCTGGAACATGAAGCTCTGCCACTGCTTGACTGGGCTTTCTGGTAAGTGTGAGAAGCTGGAGATGCTGTTTCCCATGCTCCTAACAGCTGTTCAGCTTTTTGATTTCTTTTTGGTGGAGCCTTTTTACTTTTAAAGAAGCCAGTGAAAAAGGTTATTTATTTAATGGATTTGCCATGGATGCTTGAGTTGAGATTTCTGCATTGCGGGAGGTTGCCAGGATTCCCTTATTTGCTTTGATTCCATACCCACAATGTAACTTGTTGACCAACTTTGTTACATGCGTATATCTGAACCCACGTGTTCAGTGCACACATGACTCTAACATGCACTTCCTCTGAGAGGAATAAAATCTTGAGTGTTGACGTAGATGTGTGTTGTTTTAAATGCGTGCATATGTTTAACCTTCTACCTAATGAGGAACTCTCCAGACTTTAATAATAATTTCGAAAGGCAAGATGATGTGGGAATATGGAGAACTGAATTTATGGTTGCAAAATTGACAGAATCATCTGTTCCTGGGAGCGAGCATGGTGCAGTGGTTAGGAGCGGTGGACTCGTAATCTGGTGAACCGGGTTTGCTTCCCCACTCCCCAACATGCAGCTGTTGGGTGACCTTGGGCTAGTCACACTTCTCTGAAGTCTCTTAGCCTCACTCACCTCATAGAGTGTTTGCTGTGGGGGAGGAAGGGAAAGGAGATTGTTAGCCGCTTTGAGACTCCTTAAGGGTAGTGAAAGGTAGGATATCAAATCCAAACTCTTCTTTTTCTTCTTCTGTGCACACACCACCACTTAAATAAATTTAACAGTTTCCCTGAGTCCCAGCTTCTTAGTGCAAGCACACACACACATACTTAACTTTATCATGTAGTTCTGGCTGAATTTGTGTCTACTCTTTCCTTATATCTAGCCAAGAGGTCTGGATATAATCCAGGCTTCAGAGGATAACAAATTGAAAGCTTCCCTGTCCTTTCTTATTATTTTTATTGGTTCAATATTACATGAGAAGGGAAGGGAAGCAATGTGAAATGTGTGGACCTGGTGATAATGTGTGTGAGACCTGATGCTGTATCTGGACCCAGAAAAATAAAACACTGAGAAATCAAAGTGACAAGCAGGCACATAGGCAGGGAAATGAGAAGCACTGGCTTGGCTGGGCTTTCGGAAAGCAAGGAGAATTTCTCCTTTTCCTTCAAGATGGATTAAGCAAATGCTACCAATAGATAATTTTGAACTTCCTTTGTAATGTGTTATGGTTCGTCACATCCCATGGATCCTCTGGCCTAGGAGGCAATCACATTAAAATGGGTGCTTGTTGAGGAAAAGTGTAAACCACACTAAGGCTCAGGTTAGACTGGAAAGTCAGGGGAGGGACGGAATCCCCTTCAACATTTTATTTTCCAATCCTGAAATTCCTTCATATCTTCTTACTAGGTTTCTCTAGTGTCCCAATTCATGCTGAATTTTGCTTTATGGAAAATCAGTGGTGGCTGCAGAAATGCATTCCCTTCCATCATGATTTTTTTTTTTTTTTACCAATCGTATCCAAAATGGGGCCGAAATGCACCCTCCATTTTACGACCCCTTTCATGGGCAGCAACAGAGACATTCCTAGGACATTCTTTACCTGGGGTAAACCATAACAGAACCTTAAAGATCATCTCACCCCTTCAGCAGCGTAGCATGGGTTGCTGGCGCCTGGGGTGGGCAAGTCATCAGAGCACCCTCCTCCACCAGAGCCAAGTGGGTCCACACTGCTCTGCTTGCCCCCACAGGGGGGAGAATAACTGGTCGATGTGGCACCTGGTTGCACCCCATCTGAATTTTGCACCCAGGGCCATGGTCAGCCTCCCCCCCCTATGTCACTGCACCCCTTATATGCACATCCAGTCACTGCCCTTCTGCAGATACCATCTTGTCAGGAGGTCTATTCTGCTTGATGAAGGAGCTGGACCTTTAGACTGGTGTCATCTGCAATCTGGAACTCCCTTCCCTAGCACATTGGGCACTTGCCATGTCTGTTGTCTTTCGGGACACATATTGAAGACTCTTCCATAGAGATCTGTGGAACTTTAAAAAGACTGTGGTTGTCAAAAATTAAAATGTTACACAGCCTTTCCACGAGATTTAATGTATGCAAACACACATGTGATGTATATATATATATATATGTGTGTGTGTGTGTGTGTGAGTTAAGCTGTAATAACACCCGCCAAATCTGACATTGCAAAGGGAAAAAAGCAACACCTGAGAATCTGTTTTTTATGTCAGCCTGTAACAACAAGAAAAGTTGTTTTAATTTGAGTTGAGAGTTACATTAGGCGGTGCTTTTGTTATTCTGAGGTTTTAATGCTTTGTTTTGTTTTGTTTTTAACGTTAATTGCAGCACATTCTGAGTGCTGTAGAGGCAGGAAACAAATATTTAAAAAAGAAAAGAAAGAAGGACTTTATTCATTTCAGATATTAATTTATAGCTATTTAAAGCTACCAGCGCATTCCAGCTCAACATTCCTAATATGGCAATTGCATCCAACTAGATCAGTCAGTTGTGGAAACCCGCCAGAGAAAGATACATTTGTTTTTTTTTTTTTTTAAGATATTTATTAGAGTTTTACAAAAAACAAAGATTCACAGAATAAAGGAAAAACCAAGAAAAAAAATTCAAAAATACATAAAGAAGAAAAAAAAGGGGAAATACAAAAAACAAATCCATTTTTTGATATTTTTAAGCTCATTTGCTTGTTTCCTTGACCTCCTCACACCTCCCCTTTTTGCATTCCCATTTACATAATCAATTCAGCAAATCCTTACCCTCTTTCATTTATCTTAACTCTATATCCTAACATATTATGACTCTATCTTTTCATCCATTTATCAATTCATTTTTGCATATTCTTATTAACTTTTGTTGCTGAATACCACTTATTGCCAATCCGAACATAATTTTAACATTCATTAATTTTACAATATTTCTGAAGATAGTCTTTAAATTTCTTCCAGTCTTCCTCCACCACCTCTTCTCCCAAGTCTCGGATTCTGCCAGTCATTTCCGCCAATTCCATATAGTCCATCATCTTCATCTGCCACTCTTCCAGGGTGGGTAGATCTTGTGTCTTCCAATACTTCGCAATAAGTATTCTTGCTGCTGTTGTTGCATACATAAAGAAAGTTCTGTCCTTCTTTGGCACCAATTGGCCGACAATGCCCAGAAGGAAGGCCTCTGGTTTCTTCAGGAAGGTATATTTAAATACATTTTTCATTTCATTATAGATCATTTCCCAGAAAGCCTTAATTCTTGGGCACGTCCACCAAAGGTGAAAGAATGTACCTTCAGTTTCTTTACATTTCCAACATTTATTATCGGGCAAATGATATATTTTTGCAAGCTTGACTGGGGTCATGTACCACCTGTATATCATTTTCATAATATTCTCTCTCAAGGCATTACATGTCGTAAATTTCATACCTGTGGTCCACAACTGTTCCCAGTCAGCAAACATGATGTTATGACCGATATCCTGTGCCCATTTAATCATAGCAGATTTAACCGTTTCATCCTGCGTATTCCATTTTAACAGCAAGTTATACATTCTTGAAAGTATCTTAGTTTTGGGATCTAACAGTTCAGTTTCCAATTTTGATTTTCCCACCTGAAAGCCAATTTTTTTGTCCAAATTATAGGCCTTTCTTATTTAATAATAATGAAGCCAATCTCGCACTTTATCTTTTAATTTCTCAAAACTCTGCAATTTCAATTTGTCTTCTTCTTGTTCCAATATTTCCCAATATTTCTGCCATTTGGCCTCCATATTGAGCTTTTTCTGAGCCTTCGCTTCCATTGGTGACAACCACCTTGGGGTTTTGTTTTCCAATAAGTCTTTGTATCTTATCCAGACATTGAACAATGCTTTCCTGACAATATGGTTTTTGAATGCCTTATGTGCTTTAACCTTGTCGTACCACAAATATGCATGCCACCCAAAAACATTATTGAAACCTTCTAAATCCAAAATGTCTGTGTTCTCAAGGAATAGCCAGTCTTTCAACCAGCAGAATGCTGCTGATTCATAGTACAGTTTGAGGTCTGGCAGGGCAAATCCACCTCTTTCCTTTGCGTCAGTTAATATTTTAAACTTTATTCTGGGCTTCTTGCCCTGCCAGACAAATCTAGAAATATCTCTCTGCCACTTCTTGAAACAGTCCATCTTGTCCAAAATTTGCAATGATTGAAACAAAAATAACATTTTTGGCAATACATTCATCTTTATAGCTGCAATTCGGCCCAACAAGGAAAGCTTCAAATTTGACCATATTTCTAAATCTTTTTTCACTTCTGTCCAACATTTCTCATAGTTATCTTTAAATAAGTTTAAATTCTTAGCAGTCATATTAACCCCCAAGTATTTTACTTTCTTGGCTAATGTTAAACCAGTCTCCTTCTGAAACCTCTCTTTCTCAATCGGTGTTAAGTTTTTCTCAAGAACTTTAGTTTTTGACTTATTCAATTTAAATCCTGCCACATGACCAAATTCTTGAATCAGTTCTAATACTCTTTTCGTACTAGATTCTGGCTCCTGTAACGTCAAAACTAAGTCATCTGCAAAAGCCTTCAATTTGTATTGTTTAGCTCCGACCTGAATACCTTTGATCAAACGGTCCCTTCTAATCATATTTAACAAAACCTCCAGGACTGAAATAAAAAGCAATGGGGAGATTGGGCAACCTTGTCGTGTACCTTTCTCTATCTTAAATTCCTCTGTTACCACATTGTTAACAATTAGTTTAGCCTTTTGTTCTGAATAAATTGCACTTTTACCATTTTCAAACCCTTGGCCCACCCCCATCCCCTGAATATTCTTCTTCATAAAACTCCAAGAAATATTGTCAAAGGCTTTCTCTGCATCTATAAGAGAAAGGTACATTTGAACTAGCCGCCTAAAATGATAAAGAGGTCAAGCCAAACATCAATACAGAGGGACCACAGCATGCATCTAAGGCAGGGGTCAGCAAACTTTTTCAGCAGGGTCCACTGTCCCTCAGACCTTGTGGGGGGGGTCAGACTATATTTTTTTGGGGGGGGAATTATGCAAGAGCCCCACGAGCCCCAGTGGCTGCTTACCTGTGTCTTGGAGTGGCAGGGGCTGGTGGCGGAGGGACGATGAGTGGCGAGCAAAAGGGCTCCAGAGAGGGGCTGCTTAAAATGGCAGCTGCTCAAGTGCTGCTGCTGTTCTCACCAACAAAGCCCAGCCCCCTTCCTCCTCTAGGCAGGGCGGGGAGAAGCCAGGAGGAGGGAGGGAGGAGGCAGCGCCACCGTCGCTGTGTGAGGGAGGGAGAGGGAAAGAACGCATGCTGCTGATCCACGCGGCGATTCCAGGACTGTCCGCGGGCCGGATCCAGAAGGCAATTGGGCCTGATCCGGCCCTTGGGCCTTAGTTTGCCTACCCATGATCTAAGACTTGGATGCTAATACCATATTCCTCATATGACCCAAGGACCTTAAATGCCAAAGTAACCAACTTGAATAGGGCTTGGAAAACTATTGGCAACCAGTATAGCTGTTCTAATATATGAGCAATATCTCCCACTACCAGCTTACTAGTCACAATATTTTGCACAAGTTGCAATTTTTGGACAATCTCCAAGGGCAGCCTTCTTAGAACACATCACAGTAGTCCAGTTTGAAGGTTATGTGTCTGTGTGTTGCATTACTTTCCTTAACATTTCTTGGAAGTTTTACATGAGGAGCAACCTCCTAATCAGCCTGGAAAATGCACTTTTGATAAAAAAATAATCTGGTGATCATCTAGAGATACGTGGAAGCTCACTGAGAAACGTTAGTACAGTCTCAGTGAAACTTTATTCGGCTGCCCCTCGAGATCCACCAGGTGTTTTGCCTCAGGAGAAAGTCACAAATTTACTTTGAACTTTGCTTTAGGGAGGGTAAAAATACCAGTTGCAGCAGCTCTGAAGTTTAATGGCAGAAGCCAAATAAGCCTGCAAATGATGCTCCTTTTCTCTTCATTAGCATCATAAGCAGATAAAAGTCTCTGCTACTAGCAACATCCTAGGACTTTGTCTATTAGGTTGACCAGTCTGTGGAATCTGTGGAATTTAATACTGAATAAAAAGGGTGGAGAGCACAGCCTGCAATACACAGCTACCATTCCAGCAGGAATGTAGTCTGGCCTTAATTAAATAATTAGTCAAGTTCTTTGAGTGGTTCAGATGAGGGGTGCTCTGTAAGAACAAAGCCGCCTTCCTATTATCATTACTATCCTCCTTGCTATCCCAACAGTGACTGCAAGATCAAAGAGAACATAACATGAATGGGCATTGGTGCAGAGTTCTGTTGTTCCTATTGATTTTTTTGCAAAGCACTTTTCATGTGTATCAAAGTGCCAGGCGATAGATGCACCAAATGATGCTGCAGATCCTGCGGCAATCAAACTCGGCAGGTTCTTTCTTTTTTTAAGGATGCAAATAACGAATCTGCCGGATTGAGAGCAAGAAAAAAATTCCAATAAGCAGTGCGAGATGCCAGACTGACTTCTGTAAAAGGTCTTGGCATGGGCAAAAATCAGAGAAGGAAGTATTTATGTTTGATCTTTCAGAAATATAGTGGAACAGAAGATGAGTGCACGTTTCTGTATATTCTGCTGCATATTTCTGGAAGTGGCTTTTACATCGTGTGAAAGCTCAAATATAATGTGGAAATCAGGGAAATGCAACTGTCAGGGAAATGCAATAAACTGCTTTGTGAATGAAGCCATTGTCTAAGTATTGCCACTTGTAGACCTCAGTAGGGAAGAGGATACAGACAAAACTAGAATTGCTCTGTCATTGGCTCTGGTGCCATCTACTGTTCATCTCCCCACCTTCTGCCCTACCAGTTCCAGTGAGCACCAGCTGTTGCTGCTTTTGTATATTGCTATGGGAATACTGACTGGCCATTGGTGTGTGATATAAACTGTAGAAAGCACAAAGTCATCATGAAGGCAATACTCAAGAGTAACTCGTTTCAAGGGTAACTGGCAAGGGAGGAAAGGGTAGTGGCAGAAGTAGGGAAACTTGGAGAATTACTGGGTTTTCAATTGCTGAAATGGAATACTTGAAAGAAAGGAAAAAACCTCAAGGCGTTTGTATTTGTGTTGATGTTTCTTCAGCATTTTACTTGAACAGTTGAAAGGCATGGTTCATTTTTGATACAAGCAGGAGGGGTATCCCATATCTCAAGTAATAAATGAAAACAATCTGTGGTAATGAACACATTTCCTTTTCATTGAATAATCACCAAAAACATAAACTAGAGTTTCCTGCTGTGGGTGTTGCCAGTGTTATTTCTTTATTAAATGCACATCACTGCCCATAAATCAATATTCCCTGAATGGCTTGCAGACAACACAATATTTTTAAATATACAGTGTGCCATAATTAAACCAGAACTGTATACAATAATTAACTGGAAGCATCCATATAATTAGTGTACATTGTGTATGGTATGTAATAATACCCCCACCTCAGTTTTTCTGCCCACAGATAGGATGGATGTTGACACATGGAGAGGAAAATGAATACTTTCTTGAAACTATTGAACCTTCTCCTCTTACTTTGATCCCCAAGTGAAAGGATTGATGCAAAAACCCTGATGGCCCCATTGAGTCTTGCCATGGTCCTTCCACATAAGTGATGCTGTGTAAAATCCAGTGTACCTAATCCAACCAAATCCTTTCACATTGCAAGTGCAGCCAGAGCATACATGCAAGAGGGAGCACGTCAATTATTATAATTGCATTGTAATAAAAATAAAAATAAAAATGCAAACATTTTTTGTGCCACCCCGTCTCTGGAATGCTTTCCTTTGGGGAATTCATAATGTAGAGACAGTAATGCCTCTTTAAAACTTTTGTGTCTATCTAAAATTTAATGGTCTCTTGATTTTTACATTTTGTTTTGTTTTGCACACTGTTCCTTAATTTTATTTGTGATGTACAGTTGTGTTGAGGATTTTTATCTCTCTCTCTTTAAATGTTTTCTGACTTTAACAAAATGTATACTCCTGACTGTAAAGAAACCTCTGTTTACAGAAATATAAAACATTACAATTATCAATAAAAACAGTTAAGACAGGTGTTTAAAACAGCCAAATGATTGCTAACATCGTGAGTAGCTAAAACACAATAGAAGAAATTTCAGTGTTATATCATAGGAAGCAGCCTTATAGTGAGTCAGACCCTTGGTCCATATTCTTCCATACTGCCTACACACAAACTGGCAGTGGCTCCCCAGGGCTTCAGGCAGAGAGTCCCTCCCAGCCCTATCTTGGAGAAGCCAGGGATCGAAGCAGGGACCTTTTCCCATGCAAAGCAGATGTCTTTCCACTCATTTATGACCCTTTCCTTAGAGGGAAGGGGTAGCCAGGGTCCCAAGCGCACTCTCTCTCTCCACACACACAGACACACACACACAAACATATACATACATACATACATGCATGCATACATACTAATAGCAACACCCTGAACTTGACCCAGTAGCAAATGGGGAACCAGTGCAGATATTTTGAATGCTGTTGGAGCAAAAGTGTCTCTAGCTCATTCATTTTCTCCCTTTCTGAAACTGAAGTATAGGAGAGTGCAAAACAGTGATTGCTGTTCTCTAAGGTTACTTTCTATGACCCATGCATATGTCAGATCAGGCAAATATTTTTTTCTCAGCTGATTTGTTTTAAGGTGAATCTCTTTTGGTAGGAAGGAAGATAATTAATCAAAACTGACTGCTAAATTTTGATTTAAAATGTGTGTTTCCTGGAGAGCGGTGGGATCCAGTATGAGTTGGGTGCCCATCTGTCATGGATGCTTCAGCTGAGATTCCTCCATTGCAGGAGAATGAACTAGATGGCCCTCAGTGTCCCTTCCAATTCTGCAATTCTATGTAAACCACTTAGAATTTTTTTTATTATTATATTAAGCAGTCTATTTTCTTTAAAAACGATAATGCATACATACATATCATTTCCCTGCAGTGTTTTCCCGAATGTGCTGGACCGTGAGTCATCACTTCTCTGGAAAGATCTGATGGAAATGTAGTGCTTCTAAACATTCATCCACAGAGTAAAACCTCCTTTGTTCTCTGAGTAACTGAGTACAATCAGCCTGAAGATGCAAGAAATCAAACAGTTTTTAATTTTGCATAGACCCCGCAAAGAGATTCAAAGACTTGTGCTTCATTCTCTCTTTAAAAGGAGTTGGGCTATATAAAAAGAAATAAGACGCCAACAGCCAAAGATATGATCTTTTGAAACCAGTAGGCAAACTTCTGCCTTCTTTACCTTCATATTGTCTGTACCTTTCCTTTCTGCCCCTCATTTTCCCGCTAGGTTTTTTCCTCCTTTCAAATGCCTTTTCCTCTTTAACCTATAGGATCAGGGGTGGAGGATCTCAGGCCTGGTGGAGGGAACAATATTAGCCCCCAAGCTTTAGTCCCTTGGAACTCTTACCAGGACACACTGCTCATTGGTCCCGTTTTGCACATTCACACATGCACACACATGTTTTCATTTGTTTGTTCATAAGTCTCCTCACTCCTTTCTCCACATTAATCTTTGGGGGGGGGGACGGGACCTGCAGCATAAACACAATATTTAAATATGTGTTTTTAAATATATATTTTCCCTATTCTGCACCACGCGATGAGAACAGTCTCTCTGCCTGGAGCGCTAGCCAGACTAAATCCATGGCACTGGTCCATGGACATCATCAGGCCTGCTAGTGCTCCAAATTTGCTCCATATGGCCATTTTGGGCAAGGCACACTGACCTGCACACTTGTCAGGTGCAGGGATGGTAAGGGTACCACCAAAGGGCCAAAGGGTACCAGCATTTTGTAGGTGCTGCCAATGTACAAAGTTGTGTGCAAAACACATCTGATGTCTGAGTCCCCCTGAATATGCCCAGCTTGGCATGGAACTCAGCCAAAGCCAGTGCACAGCCCTAGTTTAATCCTTGATGGTGACTGTTAAATTGTTACCCACCTTGTCAGTGCAACTAGGATTTGTATAGCAGCCAACTTGGAAAAGAACACACTTGTCATTTATTTGAGTTGCCCTAAAAAATATGGAATATAGCCATTTTATCTAAACTAACTCAACATATAGGTATGTATAAAGATCAACAGCCAAACACATTTGTAGAACATGATGTTTTGGAGTAACAGACAACATTCAGCTAATTTCTTGCTTTTATTGTAATAGCCAAATGTTTGTATTGTCTGTTGTGGTTCTTTCATGTTGTATTGTCTGTTGTGGTTCTTTCATGTTAAAAATTGCCTAACGCAAATCTGAGCCCCAAAGGTAAAGCTGAACATGTTAACCAGGGATGAGGAGCCTATGATCCTCCCAATGTTGGTGGATTACAACTCCCATAACCCCTGACCATTGGTCGTGTTAGCTGGGGCTGATGTGGTCTGGCATCATCTGTAGAGCCTTGGGTTCCCCATTCCTGTTATAAACTGAAAGGAAACGGCAAATATGTCAAGTCTCTGATACTCCCAAAGAGACCATAACCTGACATCTGCCAGGCTGGTAAGAACACAGTCCCTCCAAACAGACAATCTGCGTTTTCGGTGCCAAGGTTACTGATCACTAGGGATGGGCAAATCAGTCAATTTCAGGTTCTCATTTTCCCCATCTTAAATCCAGTTCTCAATATTTCTGCAAGAATTTGCAGACTAAAACAAAAACAAAAAATTAAGTGCTCATAAAAATTCATCAGAATTTTTACACATTTTTGCAGAACAATTTCCCCATATCTAATGTATTTCTGCATGCTATTTTCATTAGTATATGTACTTTATGCAGACTTTATTCTAGTTTATACAGTTTTGTATGCATTCCTTGGCAGAAGAACTGCTTTGCAAAGAATTTCAAGAAAGGTGAATTTCCAAAGATGACAGTGTTTCCTTTCACATATTGTTTTGGAAAGTGTGAATTAAGTGGATTCACTTTTAAATGCAAACAGAATCTAATTTCCCTTGCATCCCTAGTCCCTTCCAAAAGCATTGGTATTTATACAGGACAAGTGGTACTCCCTACCTAGCTGTGCCTACCCATTTTTAGTTCTGATAACAGCTACCCCTGATACTAAGGACAAATCTACAATTACTGTCATCATTACCCATTGTACAAAATAAAATATAATATAGGCCTATAGATTTCCCACCCTTTTGAAAGCAGAGGAGAAAAAGATCCTCAAAGCTATATTCATTTTTGTTACCAAGTGCAAAACTTCAGTTCCGATCCTATCTCAGCTCCCTGGCAATTATTTTAAAAAGTATTTTCATACCTCCCACTTGCTCAAAAGATTATGAGATGTCTTTTGAGCAGGTTTATGTTATCCAACATTGCTGAAGCTGCTCATTGGATAGGCTAGAAGGTGTTTTGCATGTAGATCAAAGCAAGAGAGAGAGGGTGGAGCATCTCCCAACCTAACTATGACTCTTTTCAGAGGGGCAGGGGGAGGCGGGGAGAGAGGGAGTCAAAACCTGTCACATCTGGATCCGTGTTGCGGGTAGTTGTACTTATATCTAGAGCTGGAGTTGGTATTCTCCGGGATGAGTTCACCGTGCTCACTTACTGGAGCTAGAAGGGAAGAAGCAGAACATAGTGGCATGTTGTCCATAGAAAGAAAGTCTTCCAACATCAGGGCAAACCCTATCATTAGGCAGAGTGAACTGACCCCTTCAGGTGGCAGATGCAGGAGGACAGTGTAATGTCACCAGGTGTAGTGGAAAGCCCAGCAGCAGCATTGAAGCATGGTCCAGTTGTCAGTCTGCTCAGCTTTTGTACATGGAATGGGAGCAGGCACCAGCTTGACTTTTTGCCCCAGGCAGCAAAATTCCTTGGGCCACCCTTGTGCAATATGATACCAAGCTTCATCAATCCAGAGACTTAGCATGGTCTGCCAATTATACAGGCTGCTTCCGTACACCTATTCTAGTCCCACGCAACGAGGTATGTAGGAAGTTGCCCTCTACCAGATCAGTTGACCGCCTAGTCCAGTTTGATCTTCTCAGAAGCTAAACTAGACCTCTAGTCCAGGATTGCCCACTCTACTGGTAGCAGCTCTGCAGGACCACAGACAGAATGTCGTACCCATCACCTGCTACCTGATGGTTTTAACTGAAGATCCCATGGATTGAACCTGGGACCTTCTGCATAAAATGCATGCACACTGACACTGATCTTTTACTAAAGCTTGCTTCAATTCCATGCCATAAGGTTCCACAGAAATTCACCACAATTAACTTACATAGCCTTAACTCCTGACTTTCACTTGGGTCTCCACCCTCAATCACCTCCCCATCAGTCACCTGGGGAAGTAAAGATTGCCAGTCCTTCTTCAAGCTCCATGTACCCTCACAGTTTAGCAACCACAGGTGATCTGTGTAGATTGGAGTCGGTCTCTTTCTCATACAGTACAGTGGACGCTCGGGTTGTGAATGTGATCTGTGTGGGAGGCACATTCACATCCCGCAGTGCAGCGTCTGCGTCTGCGCATGCGCATGTTGTGATTCAGCGCTTCTGTGCATGCGCAAAGCACAATTTAGTGCTTCTGCATATGCATGAGTGCCAAAACCCAGAAGTAACCCATTCCAGTACTTCTGGTTTCAGTGCAGTATGCAACCCAAAAACGCAGAACCTGTAGCATCTGTAACCCGAGGTATGACTGTACACAAGGCATGGTTGCTTCCCAGAGACACGCTGTATTGATTGCAAGCTCCACTATTCCTCCTCAAACCCCATTAGTTTCTCATCCACCATTCTGCAGCCTGCTGATAATGATTCCAGCAACCTCTCCCCTGTAGCAATACCAACCAGGCACCAAGTTTGCTTTATAAGGGTCCCAGGTCAGGAAAGGAGGGAAGGCAGGGGGATATACTTGCCCCTTGCTGGTTCCAGCAGTCTCCCCTCTGTAGCAATACTTGGCCAGGCAGCAAGCCCCTGCTGTAAGAGAACAGCCGACATTAAGCACTGAAGTTTATTAAGTAGCTTTCACCTGAAATTGTGGCAGGAAAAATATTGCAAAGTGTTTTGTGCTCAAGTGAACTAGATAATAATCATATGCTAATGGTAAGTTCTAATTTATAGGTGTCCATGAATAACGGCTATCTCCTCCAGCAGTCTCCATAAATAACCCTGTAATCAAAGCTGTGCGCACACATTTTTTTTAACAAATAATAATCAATTGCTATTGTATGTAGTATTTTTTTTTCCTCTCCAAAAGGAACTTTACATCAAGGATAGGATTTGTGATGTTCTCCCACAACGTCCAATATTCTGCCTTTCACCCACAATGGAACCCAAGGAAGTCTACAACATTGTCGCAGCTCTGGGATAGCTCAGTCGGTAGAGCATGAGATGCTTAATCTCAGGGTTTGGGGTTCGAGCAACACTTGGACAAAAAAAGTAATATTCTGCATTGCAGGGGGTTGGACTAGATGACCCATGTGGTCCCTTCCAACTTTGCAATTGTATGATTCTATGAATAAAAACAGATGCAACTTTTAAAAAACAAACCAATAAATATATATATTAAAGAACAACTAAATAAGTTACCCTATTAAAACAGCACTGTTAGTGGCGAAAGGCCTGTCTAAACAAACAAAGGTAAGCAGGTTGATTTGATTGACATCCTATGCTCTATTAAAATGCGCCGTGGAGATTATTGGGTTGTTGTTTTTATTTTGATTATGTACTTTGTGGTTTTACATTCTGATTTTATCCTGTGAACCGCACTGAGACCTGTGGGTATAGGGTGGTATAATAATAATAATAATAATAATAATAATAATAATAATAATAATGGCAGAGAGGGGGGACATGATATGCACAAGGCATGCCATGAGAACCTTGAATGTAATTCACTTAGTGCAGTGATGGGCAGCTTCTGTTGTCTTTGTGATCACTGTCTTCTCTAAACTGTGGTCCGAGAGCTAGGAGTGGTCAGCTGCATATCAACCATGTTGGCATAAAACAAAGGTGGGGAATATATTGCTCACCAGATCTTTGTCCCATCATCCCTCACCTTTGACTATGTTGTTTGGGGTTGACGGGAGCTGGGATACAACAACTTCTGGAGGACAATGGCTTCCCCTTCAATGACAAACAACATTCAAAATCCAAAAGAAAGGTAGGCCATTCCAGTCCTAATGGATGAGCATGGGCTGTGTCATTTAGTGTTCTGTGCCCACTAGCACAAGGGCTCTTTCACTAGAAGACGGGTAAGTTTTTAAATATTGCTCAACAGAGGAATCCAATGTACAGTGGTACTTCGGGTTAAGTACTTAATTCGTTCCGGAGGTCTGTTCTTAACCTGAAACTGTTCTTAACCTGAAGCACCACTTTAGCTAATGGGGCCTCCTGCTGCTGCCGCGCCGCCGGAGCCCGATTTCTGTTCTCATCCTGAAGCAAAGTTCTTAACCCGAGGTACTATTTCTGGGTTAGTGGAGTCTGTAACCTGAACCATATGTAACCTGAAGCATATGTAACTCAAGGTACCACTGTAACCAGTTGCACTAGCAGAAAACTCATTGTGCAACAGTTTGCACAATCTATCATGCAACAGTTTGTACAATCTTTCATGCAACAAAGTTGCCAGCAATCACACAATCAATTGCTTTGGAAGAGAACTATGGGAATTTTGGCTCTGTGAGTGGAATATGGGATTCCTAACAAATCTCAGCACCCTTAACAAACTGCAGCAACCAGTATCCTTTGGGGGAAGCCATAACTGTTTAAAGTGCTATGATACTGCTTTAAATGTATGGTGCAGATGAGGCCTTAGTCCTAACATTCATTGGAACTGCTCTGAGTAATAATAATAATAATAATAATAATAATAATAATAATTTATTATTTATACCCCACCCATCTGGCTGGGTTTCCCCAGCCACTCTGGGCGGCTTCCAACAGAATATTAAAATACAATAATCTATTAAACATTAAAAGCTTCCCTGAACAGGGCTGCCTTCAGATGTCTTCTAAAAGTTTGGTAGTTGTTTTCCTCTTTGACATCTGGTGGGAGGCATAGCTGTCAACTTTTCCCTTTTCTTGCGAGGAATCCTATTTGGAATAAGGGAATTTCCCTTTAAAAAAGGGAAACGTTTACAGCTATGGTGGGAGGGCATTCCACAGGGCGGGTGCCACTACCGAGAAGGCCCTCTGCCTGATTCCCTGTAATTTGGCTTCTCGCAGCAAGAGAACCACCAGAAGGCCCTCGGCACTGGACCTCAGTGTCTGGGCAGAACGATGGGGGTGGAGATGCTCCTTCGGGTATACAGGACCGAGGCCGAGTAAAGCTTAGCTGAATAATAATAATTATTATTTATTATTTATACCCCACCCATCTGGCTGGGCTTCCCCAGCCACTGAATATCACCCTCAGTGTTCCGTCGTTCTCCTTTGTTAAAGGTTACAAAATGCCTTGGCCCTAGCTCCCCAGTTGCCTGCATCTTTCCTCTGGGCATCAAAGCAAGGCCTACTATTGTGGGGTGAGGAATATGGAGGTAGTCTGCAGGCTTGAAAGGTTAATGCCAGTGGCGTAGCGTGGGGGGTGCAGGGGGGCCGGCCGCACCGGGCGCAACATCTGGGGTTAGGGTTAGGGGGTGCAAATCCACGGGTTAGGGGGCGCAAATCCACGGGTTAGGGGGCACAAATTACTTGCCTTGCCCCGGGTGCTGACAACCCACGCTACGCCACTGGTTAATGCTGAAGTGAACAAGGCTGCAGGCCAGGGCTGGTGGACCTGTGGCTCTCCAGATGTTGGTGGACTACAGCTCCCATCATCCCTGACCATCAACATGCTTCCTGAGGCTGACTGGTGTTGGAATCCAACAAGATTTGGAGAGTCAAAAGTTTCCCAATCACTGCTTCAGACTCTTCCTTCTTTGCAAAGGAGCTTATTTCCTAGAAGAGGAGCAGCCATGTCAAGTAATATCTCATGTTGTATGTGCACATTTCAAAATCTTATTGCCTCCAGCTTGTTGCCTGTAGGAAACCTGGAAAATTGCACAAAGACTTTCTTGATCAGGAAAGCTTTTTAGGGTAATTGGAGGCTCGTTTCCAGGGCGGCCATCCATGTGGCCTTCTTTACAAAGCACAGTGCTTTGTTTGAAAGGCTACTGTTTAGATCTGGTTTATGGTAAAGGCCAATAGACAGAGGGAGTGGAAAGGGCTTTGGTTACCCACCAACACTTAGCACCAGGATAGCAGACTGAAAAGGCACATGGGGCATCTGGCTGCAGCCTCATTTCCACTGTGGTGAAATGTATCTGTAGCTCTATTTAAAGCACCACAAGTATTTTTAAATGTGAATCTATAGAAATTGACACCAGCAAGTTTAATGCAAATATGTATATCATTTTGTCTTCATTTTTGGTTATGCATAAGTGGGCCCCCCCGCCATTTCTTTCTGCATTTTGAGTATGTTATGGATGTAGCTTGCTGTTTTATTATTTTAATTGATGCTGTTAATTTCTATTGTGGTTTTATTGTTTTGCTTATGGTTTCTTTGCAAGTTTCTTTCAGAGCCCATTTGGGGCGCTAATGATGAGCACAAATTCTAGAAACAAATAGGAAGCTCTTATTCACTATTTTAAAAATAAAAAAAATATTGTTGCTGTCTACTCCTCTTCACTCCCACTTGGCTTGGGAAAAAAGAGAATCAAGAGGAGCACTCCATATAGCCTTTGAACCAACCAAACCTCTTCCTTTCCTGTTGTCACTTCCCTTTTATGTGCCCAGATCCTTGGCTATCTCTTATGACATTAGGGCTCTTCACTGCTGCTCCCTTTACACAACTGCAGTGATGACAAACTCTGGGAGATACGACAATATAAATATGTGTATGTAAATAGAGATGGAAAAGGAATCTGTTTTAAACTGATTTTTTTTTGCAAGGAATTTGATGTTTTTAATGGATCAAGCTTTGTCCCCACTGGATCACCACTTGCTCCAGCTGCTTGTGCATTGTTTGGGTATGTATATATATATATGAGAATTCATATGCATCATATGCATTTCAAATTCAAGTCCCAAGTGGTCGTATATTTCTACAACTTCATTTTATAAATATTAACACCCGTTTATACTGTTACATGCATTGTGGTATGTTGGTTACCTTAGGAAACTTAGTTTATATATTTATCACACAGAAACATTTATCTATGTCTATATGTATATTAAAAAATAGTGTATAATAATGCATATACTGTGCAATAGTTGTTTGTATATTTAGCAGAACCTGTAATAAAAAGCCTCACTTCTTGTTGAGATCAAATAATCTGATAAAATTTAAAAACTGGGCAGATATGCTCAACACTGAGATTTTCGGCAAAATTCATCCCTGCTGAAAATGGTAACCAACCATGTCTGTTGTGAATGCAGATCTGAATGCATGTCCACACATCCAATGAACAAATTCGATTTCAAAAGCATCCAGAAGCACTAGCTGTTAGACACGTCCAGTTGTCTATGACTGCACCTGGATCTGGCACCAGTGGCGAAGCTGCATGTTCCTCTACCGGGGGCTGAGAGCAGGCGGCGGCATGGCTGGCCTCCCCAAGGCCATGCCACGCATCCCAGGGGCATGGTACGCCGCCTGTGAGGGCGTGTGTTCTGTGGGCATGACATGCCGCCTGTGGGGGCATGGTGCCCGGAGCGTGGGGGGTGCGGCACATGTCCGGGGGGGGGGGCACTGCGATGGTACCCTACTGGAATAGTGGTGTCGGTGGTGGTCCACCTCCTCCGCACTCCCGTTCCTCCGCCAGTGTCTGGGACATGAAGGTGCCACCTTTGACTTTAAAATTGCTTTTGAGTGCAGACAGAATATTGGACAAAGTTTGGCCTTCTCACAGAATGTTCCTATCACATCTTTCTCTACACCTCAGAACTGAGGTCACACAGGTGGCGCTGTGGTTTAAACCACTGAACCTCTTGGGCTCACTGATCGGAAGGTCGGCAGTTCGAATCCGTCTGATGGGGAGAGCTCCTGTTATTCTTTTCCAGCTTCTCTCAAGCTAGCAGTTCAAAAGCATACCAGTGCAAGTAGATAAATAGTTACTGCTGCGATGGGAAGATAAACAGCATTTCCGTGTGCTCTGGTTTAGTGGTTTAGTCATGCTGGCCACGTGACCCGGAAAGCTGTCTGTGGACAAACGCTGGCTTCCTCGGCCTGAAAAGAAGGATTAGCACCACATGCTTAGTTGCCCTTGACTGGACTTAACCGCCCAGGGGTCCTTGACCTTTACCTTATACCGCAGGATACACCCCACCTCACTTATCATGCACAGTGCAGTGAAACCTTCACTAAGCTGGCTGGGGCTCATGAGAGCTGTTGTCCAGAACAACCTAGGAGCAAGAACTAGCTTGGCACTTCTCATTGTGGCTTGCCATACCAGGATGTGCCTGAGCCATCTCTTGGGCATCAGTGCTTTCACTTTTAGTTCTCTACTGCAAACGTCAGTCTGCTGCACATTTTTTCCTCCAAGGGCAGCGTGCATTAAAGTTGTTCTTTTTTATGCATCCTCTGTGTGCACTTTGCTTCATGATACTTTCTGCACAGAAAACGTCAAGGGTTTCTTTGAACGAAAAGGATATTACAGAAAATCCTGATGTTAGAGGAAGGCTATGAAGTGTCTCTATATCTGTGCCTTTCTGAAAGCCACCATCATAGCTGCCTGCCTTTAGAGCCTCGAGCCAGAAGAGGAAACAAAAAAACTTCACATAAGGAATTCGAATCACTTGATTCTTTGCCACGCCTTCCAAAACTCACGGTAGGTATTCTCAGTGATCCCTTCTTTTTGAGACTCTGCAGCAGGGGTGGGGAAGCATTTTGAGCCTGAGGGCCAGATTCCCACCTGGGTAGCCTTCTAGGGGCCAAAAGCAAAAGTGAGTGGAGCAATTATTCATAGAAGCATAGAATCATAGAGTTGGAGAGTTGGAAGGAATCCCAAGGAACATCTAGCCCAACTACCTGCAATGCAGGAATCTTGTGTAAAGCATCCATGACAGATGACCATCCAACCTCTGCTTAAAAAACCCCAAGGAGGCAGAGTCCACAGCCTTCCAAAGGAGACTCTTCCACTGTCGAACAGCTCTTACTGTCAGAAAGCTTTTCCTGATGTTTAGTCGGAATCTCTTTTCTTGTAACTTGAAGCCACTGGTTCAAGTCCTACCCTCCAGAACAGGAAAAAAACAAGCTTGCCCCATCTTCCATGTGACAGCCCTGGAGATATTTGGAGATGGCTATCATATCTCCTCTCAGCCTCCTCTTTTCCATACCCAGCTCCTTCAACCGTTCCTCATAAGGCTTGGCTTCTAGACCCTTGATCATCCTAGTTGCCCTCCTCAGCACACGTTCCAGCTTGCCAATATCTTTCTTAAATTGTGGTGCCCAGAACTGGACACAGTATTCCAGGTGTGGTGTGACCAAGGCAGAATCGAGTGGTACTATTACTTCCCTTGATCTGGACACTATACTTCTATGCAGCCTAAAATAACATCATCATCATCATCATCATCATCATCATCATCATCATCATCATTATTTACCCCTCTACAATAGGCTAGTTCCTTCACACCTCTCTCTCTATTCCCCTGCCCCTGCAGGCAAGCAAGAAACATTATTTGAGTTCATGAACACATTCTAACTATGCAAAAACACCCTAGAAGGATAGAAAACAGGTTTGAAGTGGGATGTGATTTGGGAGATTGTGAGGCCAGAGAAGAGCCATGGAGCAGACAGAAAGGCTTAGAGGGCCACATTTTGCCCCCAGACCTATGGTTTCCTATCCATGCCCTACTGTTTCCTTTAAAAATGTCTTGGTCACAACTACCCAATCCAGGGGAGAATTAAGGGAAGAAGTACCCATGGATTTGTGATTGGAGTGGGGATGTCTGGAGAATTCAGTTTCTTCTGCATTTTAATGCGAACCTACCCAGTTCACACTTCCTGAAACAACAGGAAGGCAAAAACGCAGCTATCCTTCCAAATTCACACTTGCCATCACACCCGAAACAAGACTTGAGATACAACATTATGGCTAAGCATATTATGTTTATTAAATATAACAAAATTAGAGAATCTGCAAACAAACTTAATTACCCAGATTAGCAAAATCAAATTCATCTGGGCAGGTAAATTATGCATTAAGGGGGTGGGGCATAGAATCCCTACCATCCCCTGGGCATGTTTACGGTCGCACACTGTGGCCATGCAGCAAGGTTTGGAAATAACTCTCCTTTGCTGCTACGTGTAGCTTGAGTGTGTGAACCCGACATGCACACCATAGTCCCACTAGTCAGTGTTCAACCTGGTGTGCATACCAAGCTGAAAAGTAACCTCACACTCCCAACTCAGAGCCCATGGAAGGTACTGAAACAAAATAATGCCTCGGGTGTTGCAGTGCCCATTTCTTAAATATTCTTACCTGCCTGGACTAAATGCAGATTTTATTTTATTTTTTTCATCAGATGAAATGTAACTTGCCCTTAAAAGAATCACTCAAGTTTCATCTGAGCAGCACCAGTTATAAGCAAGTCCTTTACTTTTGCACTGTAGCCATAGTCAATGAAGCAATGAATAGGCCATGCCAGTTCAAAGGCAGTGCATGGCAAAATGCAAATTGAGACGTATTCAGAAGAAACAGTGGTGTTGCATCATTTACTGGCACCCAGGGCGCACGAACATGCGTACACGCATGCACCAGGCAGGACCAGGGACTGGTTGCGACAAAACCCACTGCACCAGCCCATCCCTCAATACCACTGCCAGGTGGACGGGTGCTGTGCTGTACCACCTGCCCACCCACGCAGGGGGGAGCCCAGCCAGCCCACATGGCCCTGGACAGGTGCATCCCCCCAACACTAGCTAGGTGGCCATTGAATGAAGGGATCAGAGGTGTGGCAGCAAGGCCAGGGTGGCCTCCAGGGCCAAGGGACACCCGCTGGCAGGTAGGGTGGGGATCTTTGCATGGCGGCACCTGGCTCGCACTGCCTCAAAATCACACACTTGGGGCTACGGGCCCCCCTGGCACTTCTCATGCTATGCCATTGAGAAGAAATGCCCCTCCCGTCACACTGGCAACACCCAGCAGTGTGAAATAGGCAAAAATAGGACTCGCAGAGGCTAATCAGGAGTTCCTGCAAAAAGGATCCTAGTCAGATATTAGCAAAGCCCACACTGTAAAGGGCAAAAAGGCAGGTGCCAAAAGAAGAAGGAAGAGTGTGGGGTGGAGTCAGTTTAAATATCCTGGTCTCCACATCTTACCTCATTGGGCTAGATAGCCCAAAGGCCTCTCTCCATTCCTACCCATCATACCACTCTCCTCTTCTTTTGGGGGAGGAGGGATGTAGAAAATTCCCCTCCCCTCTAGAAGGGGAGCAGCAGTCTCTAAATTTTGCATTGCAGCGCTCCAGCTAAAAAAGTGCATTAAAAATGTATACTTTGGGGGGGGGGAAGTGTGCATTAAAATGCATATGCTAGTGAAAACAACACACAATGATGCATTATATTGGAGAAATGACTTATAAAAATGTGTTTACTACACAACAAAAATGTACATACTAAAACGATGTGATTATTTTTTAAAAAAAATGGGAGGCGGGAATCACGAATGGATGCAGAAATGTGGTGAACTGGAAAAAGAAGAAGATGAAAAACTGAAAGAAACTTAAATGGACAGATTCACCCATGCCAAGATAGGAGAGAGAGAAAGTGGGAGGGTGGGTGTGAGAGAAAGTCTCCTGGAGCCAGGAATGATCTATAACCTCAAGCATAATCTTGATGCTTAGTTCTGAATGCTCTTTATTCTCTCTCACACACGGAGGCCCTTGTCAAAACTGTCTGCCATCTTTCCTACCAGCACTGACAGTTTGGAGCCCTCCAGGGAATCAAAAATCAAAAGCACTTGAGAGTTTATCCCTTCTGGACTGCTTGCTCCTCTCTTATCTGTGAAGCAGCTGAAGCAGGAGATTGTTGTGGTCTTGATGGATGGCCAGCTGAGAAAGGGATAGGAGATGGGGAAAATGAAACCATGCCAGTAGGTAAGGGCCCAAAGTTGAGTTGTTCTCCAATAAGGCCTCCAAGGTCTAGAGTTGCTTCAAAATTAGTACACACCACACAGATGGGCAGATTGCCAGCATCACCTTCTCTGGACATTTAGTTAGTTCCAATGCTGCGTTAGACCTTTTTCTTTCCATTTGAGCAGTTACGGCATGACCCCCTCTTCCTCTGTTACAGTCCACAACATCATTTGCTCACTCTGCCATTTAATCTGATTGGCTGTGATGGTCCAGGTGATTTTTAAAAAAGGTTTCTAAAATATCTAGTATTATCAAGGATGTCAACAGCAAACATAAAAAATGTGGATTTCTACAGCCAATAAGGGGTAATTACTTGTGTGGACAAACGGACACTGTGAGAAGTGGAAGGGGGCGGGGAGGAGGTCATGATGATAATGTCACAATGATGATGCCACGATAATGATGATGGTGATTAAAAATGGCCCTAGGAAGTACAGCATCAAAACAACATGAATGTGTTGGCAACAAGCACTCAAAAATGAGGGACACTTTTTACATTTGGGGCGGGGAACCCAGAATGAACCAAGTAAAATCAGTTCCACTCAGACACAGATCTCACTGAGCAACTGTGGGTGAGTAATTGCTTCTCAGCCTAATTTGCCCCACAGAGTTGTTGAGAATGAGGTTAAAAATTAGGAAAGGACTTTGTAAGCTGCCTTGACAGAAAGGTGGGACAGGAACAGAGGCGGCTGCCTTATGCAAAGCCAAACCAATTGTCTATCTAGATCAGTGGTTCTTCTTCTTTCATCCACAACCATCCACCAAGTAAGACTGAATTAATGGTGTAACAGGAAGGGGTGTGGCAGGAAATAAAGTCTGGTAAATGACTGTTTACTCACTCTTAGGTAGTAAGATGGAAACAATGGGTTTGATGGAACATGAGGTGGAGGGTTCTTCAAGCTTGTACAGACAAGGGAGTAAAGAGTTCTTTTTTTTTTAGTGCCAATTTTAATGTGAGCTCAATTTCCACTTTTTCTGAGTACCTGTGTTAGAGTCAGCCCCTTGCACAGACCTTTCAAAGTCAGAGGATGAATCAGCAGTGCATGCAAAACCCATTTCAGCCTTTACCTGCCCCACACATGATGTCATATGTGATGGCAAGCATAGGGCAGGTGGGAATGCCCTAGATGAAATGGCCTCCCATGGGGAAGCCTCGTGGGACTAATTAGGGTTATGGGTTGGAGCCCCCCACCCCCCACCCCTGCTATGGTGGAGCATCCAGTCCACATTGTAGCAATGAAAAAAGGTACACAAGATATGAGCCTTCCATATCATGCATTAGCAAAGACACTCCCTTCAACCTTTTCCAAAGTGCCTTTGACCACAGACAATGTTCTCTCTCTGTGTCGGAGAGCTAACATGCTCAATTTTCATACACTTACAAAGCACCGCTATGAAGAAAGATTACACACAGTCTAGGGCAAGGGATGGGGGAATTCACATCATGATTTGAAAGACTACACTTGGATTAATTAAATATTAGATTGCAGAAAGAAAGAAAGAAAGAAAGAAAGAAAGAAAGAAAGAAAGAAAGAAAGAAAGACCCGAATACATTTTATGAGTATTTGCTGTGCTTATTTTTTCCATAGCTCATATGATAAATAGAGATGCAGCTGTTGCTGAGGAAAAACTGCCTGAAGCTGAAACACAGCAGTGGAGAAAAGGATTGTGCCCTGCCCTGGCCTCGGAAGATGGAACCCAGGACATGCAGACTTCTTGGCAGGACTGTTCAGAGGCAGAGGAAGAATTAGATGAGAGCACTGAGCTTGATGCAGGGAAGGGGCCAAATAGTCTATCAGGAAATGTCCCCGTCCCTCTGGTGCCAGATGTCTGGGTACAGAAGGGAGAACTGCCCACCCTCCTTGTGCCAGCAGGATCAACCAGGGAGCCATTTGCGCCTGTATGCAGCTTGTATCAGCTTATTAAATTAGAATGGTGTAACCCAGAAGATCAAGTCCTCCTCATACTTTCAAATTTTATTTGCTTAATTCACATGCCAAGAATGAAGAGTTTACTGGATTACAATTTCAAAAAAGAAGGAAAAAAGATTGCAGGAAAATGTCTCTCTTTTAATTAGAACCATAGTTCCTTCAAAAGTTTGTGTCAATTTCATTCTAACTAACACAAATTAGATTAAAGTAATTATACAAATTATACAAACTGAAGTCACATTGAATTAAGGGATATTCATCAGTGAAATGGTGCATTTCAATGAAAAACAAGTTTGCAGGAACTAAAAACTGGGAGGAATTTTGTAAACAGGTGAGCAAAAAAATGCCCTGATGAAGGCAATCATATAGCATTTCTAGCCACACATCATTTTGCAACTTTCAATGGCTACTAGGCGTGATGACCGTCAGAGGCAGTATGTCTCTGAATACCAGTTGATGGGAATCATAAAGGGGAAGACTGCTACTGTGCTTAGGTCCTGCACGTGGACTTCACACAGCCCCAGGCTGGCCACTGTGAGAGCAGGATGCTACATCCTCCCATCATCATAGGCCATTGGCCATGCTGGCTGGGATTGATGGGAGTCAGATACTTCCCCTTTGACCATGAAGTCCATATTTTAACCTGCATAACAGGACTCTCAGAGACACCATCTTGCATCTGACTCTGCCCTCAGCATCTGTCTTTCCCCCCCATCTGACTCCAGTTGGCAAACCTTGGGGTTCTAGTACCAGGAACAGCACAAGACTTGTTGGTGCCTTCGGAAAATGACAATGATGCCCCACTGCCATTCCACATAACAGAAGCAGAGCAAGCATGTGGTACAAACAGCTAGTGGAAGGCAATAACTGTGTGGCTTAGGATGAACGGCAGCCTAGCTGTCACTGCTGCTTCCCAACAGCTGCAGCCAGAGGCAGCCTCCTCACTCTGTCTAATTATAAGGCCAGAGGTACAGCCCTATCTACTACACAGCCAGAAGTCTGTCTGTGCCTGGGCTCTGGTAAGGTGTCTCAAACATCTCCAGTATCACAGCCCTTCCCTGACCTCACCGATTAGATCAAGAGGAAGAGATGCTCCCAGTATAGCTAGAAGGGTCAACCACAGGCTAGTGGGTGAATCATGCAAGCCCTACTAGGCATCTGATTTCCTTCTTTTATTCCATAATTTTAATTCTTCCAATCAGATTCTGCCTTATTTCCTTCTCCTATGCACTCATCCTCTTTAGCACTCAAGCTAGAACATTCATGCTACATTAAGAAAAGTCTATCAAGACCATACTTTAGTATT
The DNA here is from genome assembly GCF_964270895.1 of Podarcis filfolensis. Lineage (NCBI taxonomy): Eukaryota > Metazoa > Chordata > Lepidosauria > Squamata > Lacertidae > Podarcis > Podarcis filfolensis. Next base: position 30,118,136 of record NC_139618.1, read on the forward strand.
TGCCCTACTTTTCTATTACATGAGAGAAGGAGCTACATCCTCTTGGGTGAGAGCAGCAATGAGGGGCCTGCATCCCTCCATATTTCATCCTACAGCTCTCATCCATCCCAGCCAGCATGGCCAATGGTCATGAATGATTGGAGTTGTGGTCCAAAACATCAGGAGGGTACCAGTTTGGGGAAGGTTGAGCTGGAGTACAGATGGGGAACCTGTTAAGTTGTGGGTGAACATATCAGACGACACAGTGATTCTTCAAACAGCTCTTGCTTATTCACAGGCCAGGACAGAACTGAACTGAAGGGTTTAGTCAGCCTGCTTATATAGAGCTCCAGTACAATGTAACTGTAACAATTTTCTAAAACTATCCAATCACTGAACGTCACTTTCGATCCCTTATTTACATAGCTATCTACAGTATCCCCCTGCTGGCCCAGGGTGAGAACTTCAGTACATAACAGAACCTGTGGTCCCCCAGATGTTTCTGGAGAGCAGAAGTTCCCCACTCCTGGTCTGTAGCTATTAAATGAGAGAAGTATCGTCTCCATAGGCAATAGACAGTTTTTGGAAGGTCCTCAAACTGCCATATCACAATATGTAAAGAATAAGATTCAAACTTAATCTGCACAGCTTGATCCCATTATTCCCCCCACCCACACCTTCACCTTTCTATCTGCCAAGCAAACATGATACCTTCAAACTTTTCTGCAGCGAGTACTTATGATCTGGCATTCCTAGCTTCTGTAATCCAATGCCCAGGAAGGCTCTGCAACCTTCGGTGAATAGAATTTAATTCTTTCCCCCCTCTTTTCAGATCAGCGTCTGTGTCAGCAGGGTACAGTTACAACAAGAGACTTTATTACAGCTTATCCAACACTTGGCAAGTTCTGAATCTTAAGGAGAACTGTTTTGTACTACAAAGATTAATGCTCTTCACTGAATACTAAAAAAAGAAAAAGGGAAAAGAAATATAGAAGGGAAATTGAAAGAGGATTTGAAAGCATCTTGCTAAGCTTTAAAAGAAGACGAAAATGTGGAAATGCTCCCACCACTACCCCCTCTGTAAGAACCAATATCATCTGTAGAGTAAACCAGGGGCTCCCTCTTCCTCTCGCTTTTTGGTATGAAGCTGGTAATGCAATGATAGAATAGTAACAGGAAAGGAAAAGGGTGTTTCATATGAGTGCTTACTAATCAGATGCCAAAGGAAAAAGGAAAAAAAAGAAAGAAACCCTCAAGGCGAGATTCTGTTCAAAATGGAAATAGCTCGATTGTGTATAAAAATGGAAGTGGGAAATGTGCAGGGCCTCAGAAGCCCAGAACTTTTAAATGTAGCATCATTATGTGATGGTGCCATGTATCAAAATAAATCGCACATAGATAGATAATATTTGGCTAATCTGAAGTTTAATATAGTGCTCAATGCCAATTTAGATGTGAAATCTGTGGGCAGACCCTGCCTTTAGAAAACAACAATGTATAGCAGCCAGTCAGTTCTTAGAAACTTGTAGGCAGAATGACGCATTTTGTGAAACAGAAGAGGGCCGTTAAAAGTAGTTTCTTCAAGTTGTATTCTGATCCTCTGTAGCGTATAGCAAAATGTATTATATGTCCGGGTGAACCTAACCTAGTATTTTGCAGACGTTGTTTGACTACAACTCCCATCAGTCCCATCTAGCATGTCTAATAGTCAGCGGCGATGGGTGTTGTGGTCCAGCAACATCTGGTGGACCACAGCTTTCCCATGGATGAATCCTCCTCCCTGACCTTTTCCAATGATATTTCAATACTATCTAAACTGGTAACCATCACAGCCTCTTGTATGGAGAAACTGCCACTGAGGTGTAAGCAATGAGCAAGGCACACTTTGTATTCATTTTGTTTTGTGATTGTGTGTTTGTGTGTGGAGTATCTGATAGGGAATTTGTGTCACTGGAAAACCTGCTTATAAAACCCCAGCCCCCTCTCCCCTTGAATATCAGACAGACACTGTCTCTGTTGTCTTTTTGCCCCCTGCCAAAGACTTTCCTCTTTCAACAAAGCTTTCCATTTGAGATCTTTCCCAGCCTGCATATGAATTGGTTTTAAATTGTTTTATCACTTCTTGTTTTCTGCCCTGGGCTGCTTTTCAGAGGAAGGGTGGGACATGAATTTCATTAAAAAATAAAATAAAACTTGCTTCCAAAAGCAACACACCACAGGGGTGGAGAAACCTCTGGCCCATGGGTCATATTGCATATGTGAGCCAAATTATGCCCACCATGCCACCCAATTTGGCCTGTGAGGCTGCTTTTGGCTGGCCATACCCACCTGTCACTCACATGATGTCATATGGCATCAGGTGCATTGTGGGCAAAGGAACAACCAGGAGTGTGTGGCTGAGAGTGAGCTACTGACTGTTCCTTTACAATAGGCTTCCAATTGGGATTGTTTAATAGGCGGTATCAGGTGGACCTGGCATCATATGACTGACTGGTGAGCAGTGCTGCCCATCAGTCAAATGTGGCCTGCAGAGAGCAGGCCACTTTTTTCTCTGCCCACTGAGCAAAAGTGGTTCTCCACCTCTGCACTAGTGCATCATGAGAAATGTAAAAGGCAGACTGCAGCTGAGTTTGCTAGGCTCATGGTAGGCATCATTAACTTAGGAGGGTGACCCACTTGAGGCCACTATGCCAAGGACCCATGCAAACCAAGAGACAGCCTTCCTTTTGTCAGTGTTATAGGTAAAGGTAAAGGGACCCCTGGCCATTCAGTCCAGTCGTGACCGACTCTGGGGTTGCGGCGCTCATCTCACTTTATTGGCCGAGGGAGCTGGCGTACAGCTTCTGGGTCATGCGGCCAGCATGACTAAGCCGCTTCTGGTGAACCAGAGCAGCACACAGAAATGCCATTTACCTTCCCGCCAGAGTGGTACCTATTTATCTACTTGCACTTTGACGTGCTTTCGAACTGCTAGGTGGGCAGGAGCAGGGACCAAGCAATGGGAGCTCACCCCGTCACGGGGATTTGAACCACTGACCTTCTGATCGGCAAGTCCTAGGCTCTGTGGTTTAACCCACAGTGCCACCCACGTCCCTTGGCCCATGGTAGGCATTATTAACTTAGGAGGGTGACCCACTTGAGGCCACTATGCCAAGGACCCATGCAAGCCAAGAGACAGCCTTCCTTTTGTCAGTGTTATACATGTACTTAAATTCTAACCCTCTTCTGGATGGTAGATGCCCCAAAGAAACATTACCAAAGGGGGAAAAACATGCTTGGAGGATTTTGTGTTTTACAGTGGCACATCCTGGAAGATAACAAAGTAGGCTGCTATACTCCAGTTAAGACAGAATATCAGGGGTTATCATTGTTCATTTTTCAAAGTGGCAGTACCAGCCTCAGTGTCTTTGCCCTCTGCTAGCAAAGCGAGTTGGCAGTATAATGCTGCATTTTGTCTCTTGGCATCCTAGAACCTTGACTAGTACAAAATGCCCTCTAGACGTTGTTTTTTTTAAAGGTAAAATGGGATGCATATTTTATTTTCTTGTCCATGGGGTTCTGAATAGAATAGCTAACAGGTTCCAAAGGGACATCTATGGTTAACTCCACTCATGATAAAGGTTTCCTTTTTTTAAAAAAAGGTAGTTTTTAAAAAATGCCACTCATGCCCCAAGCACTGATGAGTTTTCAGACTTCCTGATTTGTGGAATATGGTACGATATCCCACCGGAGCTTATTAGGAGGCCTATAGATAGACAGCCATGCACTCAGGCACAATATGCATATATGCCATTCAAAAGTTTAAAAGAATTACCTAGAAATTGCATACATCCCTCCTTCCACATCTGCAACAACAAGGTTAATAGAGGGGCTATTTTCAGCACATCGTGGTAGATAAAAGTAGTCTTTTCGAAAAGCAGCAGAGAATTGGCTGGGGAATATTTTGTAGCTTGTAAAGAAGTACTGGGGGGATCTGTGACCCTCCAAGTACTGTTGGACCACAACTCCCATTATATCTCACCATTGGCCACACTGGCTGATGTGTGGCAGGAGTCGGAGTTCAACAGCATCTGTTAAAAGGAAGTGCCAGATAAATTCACTGCACAGATCTCATCATAGTTACACTGAGCTCACTGAGTACAAACATATCAGCAAATCAAATAAAGGGCTTTCTGAAAGAAGAGGTGGAATGCAGAAGTCTGATTGGCATGTGCTACGTGGACATAGGGATTGGTCAATTTCATCTTTCTAGAAGAGGAGTGGGGACCTGTGGTCCTCCAGATTATGCGGGACTCCAACTCCCCTAATCCCCAAACATTGTCTATACTGGCTGGGATAGATGGAAGTTGGGAGTCCAATAATGTCTGGAGGGGGTCGGAGCCAAACAATATAAATTGAAAGCTTTTGCAGATGACCTAGTTTTGACGTTACAGGAGCCAGAATCTAGTACGAAAAGAGTATTAGAATTGATTCAAGAATTTGGTCATGTGGCAGGATTTAAGCTGAACAAGTCAAAAACTAAAGTGCTTGAGAAAAACTTAACACCGATTGAGAAAGAGAGGTTTCAGAAGGAGACTGGTTTAACATTAGCTAAGAAAGTTAAATATTTGGGGGTTAATATGACTGCTAAGAACTTAAACTTATTTAAAGATAACTATGAGAAATGTTGGATAGAAGTGAAAAAAGACTTGGAAATATGGTCGAATTTGAAGCTTTCCTTGTTGGGTCGAAATGCAGCTATAAAGATGAATGTATTGCCAAAAATGTTATTTTTGTTTCAATCATTGCAAATATTGGACAGGATGGACTGTTTCAAGAAGTGGCAGAGAGACATTTCCAGATTTGTCTGGCAGGGCAAGAAGCCTAGAATAAAATTTAAAATATTAACTGACGCAAAGGAAAGAGGTGGATTTGCCCTGCCAGACCTTAAACTTTATTATGAATCAGCAGCATTCTGCTGGTTGAACGACTGGCTGCTTCTTGAGAACACAGACATTTTGGACCTAGAAGGTTTTAACAATGTTTTTGGATGGCATGCATATTTGTGGTATGACAAGGTTAAAGCACATAAAGCATTTAAAAACCATATTGTCAGAAAAGCATTGTTCAATGTCTGGATAAGATACAAAGATTTACTGGAAAATAAAACCCCAAGGTGGTTGTCACCAATGGAAGCGAAGGCTCAGAAAAAGCTCAATATGGAGGCCAAATGACCGAAATATTGGGAAATATTGGAACAAGAAGGAGACAAATTGAAATTGCAGAGTTTTGAGAAATTAAAAGATAAAGTGCGAGACTGGCTTCATTATTATCAAATAAGAGAGGCCTATAATTTGGATAAAAAAATTGGCTTCCAGGTGGAAAAATCAAAATTGGAAACTGAATTGTTAGATCCCAAAACTAAGATACTTTCAAGAATGTATAACTTGCTGTTAAAATGGAATACGCAGGATGAAACGGTTAAATCTGCTATGATTAAATGGGCACAAGATATTGGTCATAACATTATGTTTGCTGACTGGGAACAGTTGTGGACCACTGGTATGAAATTTACGGCATGTAATGCCTTAAGAGAGAATATTATGAAAATGATTTACAGGTGGTACATGACACCAGTCAAGCTTGCAAAAATATATCATTTGCCCGATAATAAATGTTGGAAATGTAAAGAAAACGAAGGTACATTCTTTCACGTTTGGTGGACGTGCCCAAAGATTAAGGCTTTCTGGGAGATGATATATAATGAAATGAAAAAGGTATTTAAATATACCTTCCTGAAGAAACCAGAGGCCTTTCTCCTGGGCATAGTCGGCCAATTGGTGCCAAAGAAGGATAGAACTTTCTTTATGTATGCAACAACAGCAGCAAGAATACTTATTGCAAAGTAATGGAAGACACAAGAGCTACCCACCCTGGAAGAGTGGCAGATGAAGGTGACGGATTATATGGAATTGGCGGAAATGACTGGCAGAATCCGAGACCTGGGAGAAGAGTTGATGGAAGAAGACTGGAAGAAATTTAAAGACTATCTTCAGAAATACTGTAAAATTAATGAATGTTAAAATGATATTGGATTGAAAATAAGTGGCATTAGCAACAAAGTTAATAAGAATATGCAAAAATGAATTGATAATGGATGAAAATATAGAGTTATAATATGTTAAGATACAGAGTTAAGATAAATGAAAGAGGGTAAGGATTTGCTGATTTGATTATTTAAATGGGAATACAAAAAGGGGAGGTGTGAGGAGGCCAAGGAAATAAGCTAATGAGTTCAAAGTTACAAAAAACGGATTTGTTTTTAATTCTTTGTTAACTATTTGTCTTTTCTATTTTGTATTTTTATTTCTCTTTTTTCTTTTTCATGTATTTTTCTATGTTCTCTTTTTTGTATTTTTTTTCTTTTTATATGACCTTTTTTCATTTTGTAAACTTATGTTTGTAAAACTTCAATAAATATATTTTTTTAAAAAAACAATAATGTCTGGAGGGTCACAGTTTTAGAAGCACATTCCCATTCCCCATAAAAGTCACCTCTGAAACATGAGTATGGATCACCTGTTGAGTGAAAAGCACCTTGGAGGAGGAGAGTTTGGACTTGATATCCTGCCTTTCATTCCCCTTAAGGAGTTTCAAAGCGGCTAACAATCTCCTTTCTCTTCCTCCCCACAACAAACACTGTGAAGTGAGTGAGGCTGAGAGACTTCAGAGAAGTGTGACTAGCCCAAGGTCACCCAGCAGCTGCATGTGGAGGAACGGGGAAGCGAACCTGGTTGTCACGGTCCGGGTTACAGGCAGTCAGAGTCCTGGCTTGGTACATCGGGACCGGGATAGAGGTCGGGAAGCAGGAATCAGCAGTCCAGGTTCAGCAGTCCAGGGGTCAGGAAGCCAAGAGTCTACAAATCAGGAAACCAAGAGTCAGGAAGCCAAGAGACCAAATGTCAGGGAACCAGGAGTCAGGAAGCCAAGGGTCCAAGAGTCAGGATACCAGGAGTCAGGAAGCCAAAGCACAACTAGGTGGGTAGTGTGTTGCTGTGGCAAAGAGCCAGGGGGAAATGCTGGTCTTATATACCCCTACCAGCCCTTGCCACCAGGTGCTACGAGTCTTCTGTCAGGCCTTACCTGTGCGGCTGCGCCTTGTCCTTCCAGGCCAAACTCAGGAAGGCCCCAGTCCTGCGAGGCCCTACCAGTCACAGGGCCTGGCTCCTGCACACACTCCTGACACTGGTTCACCAGATTATGAGTCTACCGCTGTTAACCACTACACCATGCTGGAGGGGTGACTTTGATGGACAAAAATAGTAAGTGCAGGTGTATTTTGCTTGCCACTTCCCCATTGGAAGTCTGTGCACTTCTGGTTCCATATTGCAATGGAGAAGTGACAGATGGACAATAAAAAAATAATTAAATGTATGGGTCAAGCACAATGGGTACACTATTGAGATAGCTAGTGGGGATGTCCTCCAGATGTTTGTGGATTCCAAATCCCATCAGGCTCAGCCAGTGCAGCCAACAGTCCAACAACATCTGGAGGGCACCACATTGGATACTCATGGAATAAGACAAGAACCAATTCTCTTATAATTCTCATGAAACAATGCAGCTTGACCACTGATTTGGCTGAGGAATCAACCCCATAGTCTTTTTCAAATGGCGCTTCCCCAAACTGGAACTTATGAAGTAACAATAATGAGAGTTCCTCTGAGCATGCTCAGATTCCATCAGCACCTTCACCTTCACCTCGAATTAAGGAGAATCCCCAGGGCAAATGCTGTGAACTCCAGGCAGCACCTCCAGGTTTCAGAAACTGAGCACCAACTGGATTCATTAGGTGATATTTTAAATCTACAGGACCACTATGCCTGATCCATTTCTTCTCCAAGCTTCTCTTTGTCCTGAAACGCCAAGAGCAGCTACACCAAAGACTGTATAATTCAATAGATTTGCAGATGTGTCTTGAGTCAATTTTAATTCTATTTAAAGGACAGTCAATAGAGTCCTCTCTGGGGTTTTCAAAATGGAATTTTATATTCCATTTAATATGCACTCTTATATGTAGCGAAGAGGGAAGAATGCATTTTACTGTCAATGAGGCAGAAAGGGATGGGGTTCGGGAATTGCTTTGAAATTCATCTGGTTCTTTCTTTTCAAATGCAATCTGAAATTTTCCGAGAAAGATGCTTTGCACGTGCACATTTGTGCACATGTATGTACTGCATATATCGTATTCTATTCCATTTCTGAACTTCAGAGGAAATCTGTCTGCCATTATGCAGCCAAACTGCAACTGTTGAACACTATATATTTCTGCCTACCAGTTGCTGTGAATTGCAAGTGGGGAGAACACTGTTGCATTCGGGTCTTGATTGCGAGTTTCCCATGGGCATCTGGTTGGCCTGTGACGAAAGGATGCTGAACTAGATGGGCCTTTGGCCTGATCCAACAGGGCTCTTCTTACTCTCGTGTAAGTGAGAGGAACCAGATGACTCAAGTGAAACCTGAGCTTAGAGTGGGGAAACTCTTGGGGGGGCAGGTTACTTTTGGGTGAGTCTGAGTAGAGCTCTGCAGTATTCCTTGATAATCATGACCTTTGTGGTTTCAGGTGAGGGGTATCAGATGGGGATGATCACATATTAGTAATAATCAAAGTGTCAAATCTATTGATGAGCATATTTGTCACTGAGTTTAACAGAACTTACTTCCATTTATGTCAGTTGAGCAAGATACATGCAACCTAATCTTAATTTTAATCAACTAGATGCAAAACCTCTATGTACACATGCACACATATGCACATGCAGAAATATTACCTTATAGTATGGGCCATGATGGGTCTCTGTTTACCTAGTTCAGCTGGTTCAGCTAGTTAGGTCTGGGAGGAGTAGCAGTAACAAGATTTGTGGCTGGTGGGAATTGTAGTCCTAAACATCTGGAGGGCGCCAGACTGAACATCAGGAAGAACTTTCCGACAGTAAGAGCTATTTGACAGAGGAACAGACTCCCTCATGAGGTTGTGGACTGTCCTTCCTTGGAGGTTTTTACACAGAGGTTGGATAACCATCTGTCACGGATGCTTTAGCTGAGATTACTCCATTGCAGGGGGTTGGACAAGATGACTCTTAGGATCCCTTCCAATTCTACTCTATTCAGTTCTAAGATGGACATGGCTGCCCGCAACCTGGTACAAGCTATCAGTGCAGTTTCAGCTCATAAGACCTTAGGAGCAACTTTCTTATAAGTTTGAATTCCACAATCAGCTTCCTTTAGAAGCTTTCTGTTCATTTGGCTGTAATGAAGAGCTAAGGTGGGGCCAATAACAACCATGCTACTGCCAATGGATTGCAGCAAATAGACCAGAAACCAGGTTCTTCCCACAGGTTGTATCTCAAGCTGAAACTGTCTCTTTCTTTGTGTTTTTGTTTTTGTTGTTGTCGTTGTTTTGTTTTTATAGCAGAAGCTGGTTTGCAATTTTTTTCACAGGCTGGCGAGGCAGATTGCAAGGTGTTTGCCTTGCGCAGAATCTGCATGCACAATGTGCAAGATTTGTAGGTGTAATATAACCAGCTTAGAAGAACTTGGAATCCCAGAAACTCGATGGCACCCACTCTGCAGCAGATTGGATCAGAACCTCTTTTCTCCAAATACTGGCTAATAGAGCCTCTTTTAATTGTGTGCTCTAGCTCTTAAATAGGGTCACTCCTGGGAAGCAGAGCTGGACTGAGCTGAAGCTTCCCAGAAAGCAATTTTCTGACATATTTTTTAAAAAATCAATTTTTATTAAAAGTTTTCAACATAAAATACAATAAAAGCCAAACTAAGCTAGAGAAGAGAAATAATAAAAAAGGAAGAATAAGAAAAGGAAGAAAATAAAGAAGAGATAAAAGAAGAAAAGAAGAGAAAGTGAATACAATGCCCTCTATCACAATTATATCTTAACCTTTATTCAAATACGAAAGAGTGAACCCCTCCTCCCAGCTCTCACCTGGGAGCTTCCCCCTCTTCCTCCAGCCTCCCACACTCTGGGAGATCCCTTCTACCTGCCCTTTGTCTCCCTTCCATCACCCTCCTGTACGTATCTTCATTAATCAAAGATGTGGAACTTCAAAAAACAAAGCATAAATATAGATAGAATCAACAGAAAGGAAACAAGAATCAGAGATCATAGAAAGATAAGCTAAGAAGAGAAATAAAATTTAAAATAAAATAATAAATAAGAAGGGATTCCGATTCTCTGTCTGCCAATTATGTGTATGACAATTATTCAAAGTATTCAAAGTATGCATTCTAGGATAACATTGAGTTGTATTTATGTCCAGCTGTTTCTCAATCTGCTAGGCATTGTTTTCTTAATCATTCACCTTTTTCTACCCAAAAAGTCCAAAAGAAGCTCTTCAATGATTATTATCATTAAATGTCCAAAATAATCCTTCTCTGGTCCAATATGTATAATGAATTTCTCTCCAAGAGTTATCATTGGTTGTCATCAATCACCACATAATTATCTCTATGGACTTCTGTCATGCTGACCATTTGTGCAGCTGGTCAGAATGTCCCTGCAGACCCAACCCTAGAACACAAGACCAGAAACTTGCACCCATGCTTTCAGTATATAAGCTTGTGTCTTTTGCACTAGCAGATGGGTGTGTTTTAAGATTGCACAATAAAGGAATCCAATGCAGCAGTAACGCATGGGGAAATTCACTGCACAACAGTGGATATTTTACAAAAGAAATAAGTCCAAAGGCAAGTGTCACAACAGAAAAGGGACTGATAAGGAACATCTCCTTATCTGTGAGGTGTAGTGGGTAGAGTCAGTGTGATGTAGTTGTTAAGAGTACTGGGATACCAGGGTTCAAATCACCACTTGACCATGAAGGACATATGTTGACCTTGGGCAGTCACTGTCTCTCAGCCTGACCTACTCAACAGAGTTGTCATGAAGCTGGGAGAAGAGCGATGTATGCCACCTTGAGCTCTTTGGAGGAAAGGTGGCATATAAATGTAATAATAATAATAAGCAGAAGTAGCAGTAGTCATCATCATCATCATTGTCTAATATCACTGACTGGTAAAATGCAGAGCAAAGTTTCTCAAGCTGATTCAACACACAATGGTGTTCGTCCTTAGTCACAGACTCCCAACACATTTAAAGCACATGGCCTCTAGCACAGCACCCTGGGAGCTGTAGTTTTTAATGGTGCTGGGAATTATAGCTCTGTGCAAGCTAAACTGTTGTCTTTGTCCATGGAGTTTTCATGGCAGGGATACTGGAGTGGCTTGCCGGTTCCTCCTCCAGGTGGATCACGTTTGGTCAAAACTCTCCACTATGACCTGTCTTGGTTCAAAATTGGGAAAGGAGTACGACAAGGCTGTATATTGTCTCCCTGCTTATTTAACCTATATGGGCTGGATGAATCCCTAGCCGGAATTAAGATTGCCGGAAGAAATATCAACAACCTCAGATATGCAGATGACACAACCTTGATGGCAGAAAAGCAATGACAAACCTAGACAGCATCTTTAAAAGTAGAGACATCACCTTGCCAACAAAAGTCCGTATAGTAAAAGCTATGGTTTTCCCAGTAGTGATGTATAGAAGTGAAAGTTGGACCATAAAGAAGGCTGATTGCCGAAGAATTGATGCCTTTGAATTATGGTGCTGGAGGAGACTCTTGAGAGTCCCGTGGACTGCAAGAAGATCAAACCTATCCATTCTGAAGGGAATCAGCCCTGAGTGCTCACTGGAAGGACAGATCGTGAAGCTGAGGCTCCAGTACTTTGGCCACCTCATGAGAAGAGAAGACTCCCTGGAAAAGTCCCTGATGTTGGGAAAGATGGAGGGCAGAAGGAGAAGGGGACGATAGAGGACGAGATGCTTGGATAGCGTTCGCGAAGCTACCAACATGAGTTTGACCAAACTGCGGGAGGCAGTGGAAGACAGGAGTGCCTGGTGTGCTCTGGTCCAGGGGGGTCTCGAAGAGTCGGACACGACTAAACGACTAAACAACAACAACAACATAAACAAGCAATGTAAACTACAGTTCTCAGGTTTCCTTGGGGAAAGTCATGTGTTTTAAATGGACATTAATTTTACCTTAAATGTATGGTGTGGATGTGACCCAAGATACGCCTAAAAATATGCTGGATACAGGAGCACTTATTCACTAAGTGTACCGACTTCAGTTCTTCTGTCCTTCACATCAGGCCCAAGAAAATGTAGAGAACTGGAAGATCAATAGCAGGAGAAAAGGTCAGTCCATTTCCATGCTCTCCTTAACACCTAAAATGGTTGATAGAATCTACAGTCAGTCCACAACACTTGGACGTCCTGCAGAGGGTGAGTGGAGGAGATGTGGTCTGGAGATGGAAAGTATTGATAAAGAAATAGGTTTGCATTTCTTCAGCTCATTTAAGAGGCTCCCTTGAGGGCTTGTGGAGAGGCTAGCATACAAAAGACAACCTCTGGTGCAGCTTAATAAATGGAAAAATTACTATTGCAAAGAATAATTCTGTGCACAATGAAATTTGATCCTAACACTCAGAGTATTGATCGCCAGATTGAATTTCATGATTGCAGTCAAAACATTAGCTTTATCAGAAAAGACTCCCACTGTACATGCCAATAAGCTCAGAAACAGATCTTCACTGTGAAACTGGGTAGATACAGACAATCAGAGCCCTCCCTTATTCCACTGCCCCAGCAAGTCTTATGATTACTGAGTGGTGCCTCTCACATTGGACTATTTTTTTCTGAAGGGGTAAATGAGTCATCAATTCCATGGTCAACAAGCTTTCGACAACTAGGTGTTGTTGACCAACAAAGTTCCAGCACATACATTTGATGTTTCGGAGAAACCCAGTTTATGAGATCCCAGCTAGGGAAGTTGTGAATAAACTTGATTTTCTACCCCTGAAATGAAAGTCATATAATAGCTTTGTAGATGTTCACCAAAGAAGCAACAGGTATGTGTATAATTATTGTGGACTATTGTGGATAAAAATACGGCGGCAGTTCAAGACAACTGAGCAACAATTATTCAGAATGGCATTTGATTATTACTTTAAAATGGAGAGCAATATGCAGGGAAGTCAGGTCGTGCTTATTTGGGGAAGAATGTGCAGTAAAGCCTGCTCTGCATTTCTGAATTGAACAACGCACAATTAAGCCAGGACTTTGCTTTCACATGAGGAACAATGCATAATTAAGCCAACTGCACCCACAATACACAACAACAATGTGCAATTCAAGAACTGTCCACGTCATATCACTGCAAGGACTGCATATTTGCCTTTGTGGATAAATGTTCTGAAGATGCAAAGTTCATGTTGAGGATGAGAGAAATACTTGTAAAAAGAAAGGGGAAAGTTTTGCATATTGTCAATCTGGCTGTTAAGTGACTACCAGAGATGCCGCTGATGATGGAAAATATTTTATCAGAGTCCAACAGTTGTGCCTCATGTTCCACTATGGATGATCACTACATGGGCGATGGCCTTTTTAGGGTGGCTTCTGAGCTCTCAGACTCCATGCAATAGCCCCTGTCTCAGCATCTTTTATAGTCAACTAAAAACCTTGTTATTTCAATGCATATTTGTTCAGCATGGTCTAATTTGATTGCCTCCAGTTTTGTTTTGTTTTTTAATTGTGTCTGACATAGGGTTGTATCTAACATGGCTCTAAGTTAAAGTCACTTAGCAGTATACTTGTTCCACCGGCAAAATGTTTTGTGCCGGTAGAACATAGCTGCATGAATGCATAAGCAGGTTGCCAGTAACTTTGTTGCACAATAGATCATGCAATCTGTTGTGCAGTGAATTTCCATTAGTGCATCTGCTGCATTGGATTTCTCTGTTGCACAACAATCAAAATCACCCATCTGCTAGAGCAAGAGCCCTTCTGCTAGCAGACAGAAAACATTTGATTCAGCACATTTATATTTGAGATTTCTTATATTATTATTATTATTAACTACTTTATCTGATTGTTGGTTGTATTGAGGATCCAATTTTTAGGAATTAATCAGAGCAAAGGGGTGCACATTATTGGCTAGAGCTAAATCTGCCTGCTACCTAGGAAACTCCTATACGTGAGAATCAAGCTTGTTGCTACATGCAACACTGCACCCTTTCATCTGTAAAACACCCAGTTTGTTCCATGATCATGCAAGCTACAGCATGATGATATATAGCACAAGAAAAGGTGGTATAAAACTTGCAGTCATTCTTTCATTTTCCTCTTAGCTGGCAGCTGTCATTTTCCCTTTCCAGAAATGGCCCAGAATGATGCAGAGTTGTTACAAGAGACATACTGGGGGAACAAATTGGTAGCTACAAACTTTGGGAATCTGGGAGGAGCGTCAGATTCAGCCTTGCACTTTCCAGTTCCATGGGATCTTGAGGCTAACAGAAAAGCACTTCTGAAAGTCATAGCCAAATGAAAGCTGAGGGCAGACAAAAACAGGACCTTGGACAGCTCCAAGTGGACCTTGCTGGTTGAAGTATTCCCTGCCTAAAACAGATTCAGGGAGATGTCTCTGTGGGAACTACAGAGCCAACTGAAGACCTTTGCCGTGCAACAAGATCTGAAATGTTATACGCGCTGCTTCCCTGGATGATCTATCTGAGTGGTTAAAATGGCCTCTGCCTTGTTTTGTCATTTTTTACTTTTCTGAAGCTGGGGAGAGGGAGGTACTATAGGAGAAATATCCTTTGAGTCATAGGATGGTGGTCGATTGTGTCTTCCTGCCCCAAAATGTATTGGTGCTTCTCCCCTTGTGAAAGCATCCTGAACTTCATTCTAAGAGCCCTCTTCCATGTTCTATAGGGCCACCAACTTGTGGGTCATAACACCCATTAGCCAAATGTAGAAGAGGGGAGGACTTTTCATCCTTTTATTTGGTTCTGACTTCCTCAAAATCCATGTGTGTATTTGTGTGACATACCTAGATATATGTAGATATGCTCTAACAGCACCTGCATTTGGCCTAAGTCTGCCAGAAGAGTGTAGGCTACATCATGCAGCATTTTGCAAATTGCAGAGGTTGGTACAAAGTCTGCCCCCAAGTCAGAGCCGCAGAATGAACAGAGGCAGACTTAAATTCCACCAGACAAATTTATATGGTCTTTTTGTGTGCTAAGAAGCACTCTACAGTTTAGAATAAATTACTCTGTTACATTTGGGGGGTAATTAGCGTATATCAAAGAATTATTCAGCCAGGATAGTTACTTTAAAAATCTTGTAGACCTCTTGAAGGGAGGGGGTGAAGCACAACTGGAGCACATTTTCTTTTCTATTATGCCTTTGAAATTAAGTTATATGGCCCTAATAATAGCTTCGGCTTTTAAAAGAATGTGGTGTTTAAAGAACAAACTCTCCAATGTCGCCGGCACGGCATATTTGTCTTGCAGTTAATTTCCACTCGCTGTTGTATTATTAGACGTTAACATGGTAGTTTTGTTTAATCTGCAGCTCCGTCGCCCATGGCTGACTCCAAACTGATCACTTGCGCCCGTTGATGAAAGTCCTAATTCATCCTTGTTAGTGCAATTAGAAGGAAATTGGATAACTGTACCACTTCTCTCCAAAGGTCCATGAGAGGGTGAATCTTTCCCTTGAGAGGTTAAGCAGCCAGTGTGCTTTTGACTGGTAGAAAGGGAGAGGGTGGGGCTTGTCTTCCCCAGCAAAGGGAGGGAAGACTGGGTGAATTTAGACTTCAAGAAGTTTTGAAGTGAATGCTGAAGGTGTTTTTCTTACCCTTTTCAGCACAGCAGGGAAAGATCTGAAAACCAAGGATGCCAGCTCATTCTCCTGCATGACACAATGAAGTCCACATCTTCACATCCAAGCCCTGCCTGTTTTTTGCAACTTTCACGAAAGAGCTGCAGCGGTTGCAGTCATTAATTCCATTGATGGTGACAATGACATTGATTAATTAGATTTCTTACCCTCCCCTCACTATAAGTTATTGGGGCAGAGAACAACACTACTGAGATCACTTGAAACAATTTACTATCAGAAGAATAGGTTAGATTCTTTAAAAAGTATATGTATCAGGTGTCAAAGGACAGGGTAAGGAGGTACATCTTCAGCATATGGTGGGTGCTATAAAATGATGGTGATATATTGACCACACCTGGTGGGGACTGCTGGAAAGGAGGCATACCCTCAGATATTTGGGGCTAAGTACCATAGTTGACCCCTTCATGGATCACTGCCTTGCCGTGGCGAAGGGGCTTGAATAACTCAGAGAAGCTATGAGCTATTCCATGCAGGGCCACCCAAGATGGACAGGTCATAGTGGAGAGTTTTGACCAAACGTGATCCACCTGGAGCAGGAACTGGCAAGCCACTCCAGTATCCCTGCCAAGAAAACTCCATGGACAAAGACAACAGGCATATAAAAGTTATGACACTGGAAGATGAGCCCCTCATGTCGGAAGGTGTCCAACATGCTACTGAGGAAGAGCAGGGGACAAGTACAAGTAGATTCAGAGCTGATGAAGTGGCTGGGCCAAAGCCAAAAGGTCGCTCAGTTGCGGATATGCCTGGAAGCGAAAGGAAAGTCCAATGTTGTAAAGAAAAATATTGCACAGGAACCTGGAATGTAAGAACCTTGAACCTTGGTAAGTTGGATGTGGTCAAAAATGAGATGGCAAGAATAAATATTGACATACTGGGCATCAGTGAACTAAAATGGACGGGAATGGGCAAATTCAGCTCGGATGACCATCTTTGACCAAACTGCGGGAGGCAGTGGAAGACAGGAGTGCCTGGCGTGCTTTGGTCCATGGGGTCACGAAGAGTCGGACACGACTAAACGACTAAACAACAACAACCGTAGTTGAAAGGCTTTAAACACCAATTTGAGCTCTTTGAATTGGGCCCAGAAATGAGCTCTAGATGGAGACATGGCCACTGCATTTTGGACCATTTGAAGTTGCCAATACATCTTCAGTGGCATCTCCGTGTAGAGTGCATTGCAACAATCCATACTGCTATGACATTCTGCTATTAATACTATATTCTGGTTGATGCTCTCTCCTCAACAAAAATCTTTCTCTACCGTTTATCTCTACCAAAAGATGAATTGTACTGGGAACCTAATTACAGGTGAGGTGGGGTAAGTCTGTTGAATAATTTTAAAAACAAGACTGCAAACAATTCATGTTTTGGAAGATCTAATGTTGACACCTTCTTTGTCATACTTAACTCAAAACCTGCAGGCATTTCATGGTTTCAAACTTGTGCTGACAAATGCTTTCCAGGAGAAAGCACTGATGTGCGACATGCCTGTCACTTTTTTTTTTAAGGAATTGCACACAATTCAGGCTCCTGGAGTTGCAAGCACATTATCATCATCCCTATATTTGTGGCATCTATTCAAGGCATGAATTCAACATTTGAATTCCAAACTGTCTCTAAGATGCTTGCCAGCATCGCAAGCTCAAGATCTCTACAGAAGGAGTACCATGCAATGCTCTCCAGATGTTTTTTGGGCTGTAATTCCCACTAGCCCTAGCCAGCATGACCAATGATCAGAGGTAATGGGAGTTATAGTCCAACAACATCTGTATGGCATCACATGGGCTGCCCCTGCCCTAGAGGCACACTCCCTGTGCATTTTCCATTTAATGGTTCCAGAAAAGCCACTACATGCTTCAGAAACATAATTTCCCACTTTTTTTCTACTGGTGTTAATAAGACCAAGAAATTAATGCAGTAATCATCTACTTGCTTATTTAGTGATGAACTATGTCTGCATACTTGTGTACATGTCTTTTCCAGAGGTAAATGTATTCCTGCTGTCAGTTAATAAGAATATGGAGAACATATTACTTTACTAGTTTTTGTAAAGCTCAACGTCATCTAGTTCCATTACATATTCCTGAGTTTTGCATGAATTCTATACTATTATATTTCCATGGGGCATGGATGGATCTCTTGTTGTCCTGCAGAAGTTGTTGGACTCCAGCCAGCATGGTCAATAGTAGGGAAGATGGGAGTTGTAGGCTAACATCTGGATGGCCACAGGTTAGCCACCCCTGCCACCATGTATTCCTGTTTGCTGCAGTGTAAGGCCCCCTGAGTCATTACTCACATGAAGAGGACAAGCATGGTCGAAGGAATTTGTGCTCCCTGTTCTCATTAACTGGAAGTAGGAATACATTTGCCTCTGGAAAAGAAAGGTGTATGCAGACATATTCATCTCCAAATAAGTCTCTAAATAAGTAAATAGATGGTGAGGAATAGGAACCTGTGTAAGCAACACTGCAATTGGCAGAGAAGACTTTTGCCCTTCTGGGCAGTTTGCCACTTATCCTTACCCTGCTGATTCTTCTTGCATTACCAGACCATGACTAAATTGTTCAAGGATGCAACTGAATGTACGCAAAAGCCGTTAATAATATTGCAATGTGAAAACATTAAATAACAATAAAAACACAGCCTGCACAATGTTCAGAGACCTATAAAATTCTGCAGAAGATGCAAGATTAATGCTCAATAACAAGGTTGCCAATTTTTGAACTGGCTCTTGCAGCTGGACTTTCAGCAGCCATTTGATCTACAGCTGTAAGTAAGGGAATCAAGTTACACCTCCATGCTATGAACGCTCCCACATATTTTTGCAGCTTCAACCCCTGTTAGGAAGACCAGAGCAGATGAAACAAAAAGTTTTGTTTTGCTTCCTTTCCCAGCCACTTGGCAATTTTATTTGGTAAGAATGCGCAACTTGCCGAAAGAGACAAACAGGGGAGGTTAAATTGCCTCTCTCCAATTGGAGACTGAAAATAGGCAACTGTTCCTTTAAGTGGCTCTCAGCAAGGATTCCGTAATTGTCTCTGTGGAAAGTAAGAGTTCCCCCTAGTGCAGAGTGATAAATCACGGATAATAATAGCTCTTTCCAAAATAATCCTCAGGCAGAAGAAAAACCCAGCAGAGAAGGTGGTACAAAGTCAAAATGTGGCACCTGGATCTGTCGTTTTAGTGAGCTCTATAAATACACCAAGTGTTGTTTCCTTTGTCACAGATGTTGACATAATGTATTATCATTACTACTACTCAGCTATTAGGCCTTTAATGCCTATATTTTGGGGGGTCGCTCTTCCCTGTCATCTTTTCTCCTGGAGCTTCTGAGCTACCACCCAGCTTGACACAGACATCCCTAAGCAACTGTTCTTTGCACCAGGATAGAGCAACGGAGGCACAGTGAAGTTTTTGTGCTGGTCTTAAATGGGATTTCTACCCCACCCCCAATATCCATGCTGGGATGCCAGCAGGAAGGAACACGAAGGGTGTCTGAATCCTAGCAAAAAGGGACCAGAGCACAGAGAGAAATGCTGTGGCTGATCTTGCAATCCAAAAACTGCAGGACAGGGAAGTATAAAGACTTGGGGGAGGCAGGAAAGGTGGGAGGGATGAATATTGTATGTATTCAGAAAGAACATAGGAAGTCCAGGTTTGATCCAAAAGCATTTATAGTCAGGTCAGGGAGAATCAATGGGCTTGCTGGATGGGTGGCTCTATGACGGCTCCTGGAAGCATAATGTAACTCTTTCATATTTTTCTCTGGATCATTGAGAGGCTTGCCACAAAGGGCAATGGAACCTTATCAGGATGCAGCCTGGTTGCCCCAAACGATTTGCATAGAAATGCCAAATGGAGCTTTCAGGGCCTTCCTTTTCTCCTGCCACAGTTAAGTTATACAGTTAAGTATACAGTTAAGTATACAGGGGAATGGGGAAATATGCTCAGTTCATATGTTAAAGCAAACCCACCTAATTTGCATTTCCTGAAGCAAATTTGAAATGTGCACTTCTCCAAATTTTGTGATGCATCTCCCTAACCCAAATGTGTGCCTAGAAATTAATATATTAGTAAAAGTGGCATATAAAACTGTAATAAAACAGTTATTGCACATATGAACAAGATGGACAACAAAGCAGCTTCATCCATACAGCATATATATATATATTTGGTAGGGAGAGCTGGTTTGATTTATGATATTGTGCACTTTTTCTTTCTTTCATTGTATTGGATAACCTGGATTCTTCTTTTATATGTTACATAAAATGTCTAAATTCTGTGCTGTATCAGAGTTTTTAATGGATGTGTGTGTTGTTGTATATGTGTTGTTGCTTATCCTTTAAGAAGAAAAGCAATGAGTTTAAAGAAAATGTACAAAACTGTTTTGCATTAAGGGGAACTGCTTGCAAAAAAAAAAGTATGTTAGGCAAAATTGCATAGAAAAATGTATACATTAAGAGAAACGTACCCCAAAATGCAGGTGGATTTTCATGCAGGTTTTTAAAAAAGAAAAAAAAATGCAAACTGATGTGGAAATGGGGTGAACTCAACTTAAGGGTGGAAAAAATGAGAAACTCAAAATGACAGATCCATCCATGTAGTAGACTGGGGCCTAAACACAGCGAAAGGCACCCATTGCTGTCTTGTGTTATCTTTTTGTTCCACTATGAAGTGAGAAAGGCCACTGAAAAGTTACAGTCACTCCTAATTAAATATCCACCATGAACTCTGGAGACAGGAAATAAAAGCACAGCAAGCATGGCTAAGGCAGGTTTACTGAAAAAAGAAAAGGGAGGACTGTGAGCAAACACAGCAAGTTCAGCATCTTAATCTTGAGGTCACATTATTTGTTGCTGAGGAGTGTTTTGTACCACCAGTTGCTGCATCATGAAAAATTCTCACGACTCCAAAGAGCTGAAGCAAGGCACACCTGAAAGCAGTTTAATCAAGCTCCAATTTTATTCCTCATTTGTCATTATATCCTCCAGTTAAAATATTTGCTAGAAAAATAGGCTGGTTGTGTTTCAGTTTACATTTCTTCCCTCCTATTCCAGTGGCACTGGCGAGATCAGATGTGGTTTTAAAGAAAGAGAAAATAATACCTGTAAGGAAACATGAGGCTCTGTTTCAGACTTTCTCTCTCCCTTTCGAACAAGAATGTCAAAGCCATTCAAGAACTTTCACAATAGAGAGAAAGGTAAGATTTGTGATGTACTTATCTAGTTCCAGACACCCTAGGCCTATTCAGGAGTTTAAAAATTAGGGAGTGGGAAGGGATTTGCTGGGCCTGGTTTCCTAGGCAAACTTACCTGTTGTGCACCCACTGGCCTGATGTGGATGGAGATCGGAAACAGTTCACCTGAGTAATCTGCACTACAACCAATCTATCTGAGAGCTGACTTTCATATTTTTAAATCTGTTTTCCCTACTTAAAAAGTTAACATCTGCTGGAAGAGCAGCTAGCAAACATGACTGTTTCTGCCCACATTGAAAAGTTGGCTCACATATGCCCTGTGTCAGGAAAGAGAAGTTAACGTATGTTGCATTCTGTGAAAAAGATGTCGCTGTCACAGTAGATGCTCGGCGACAACCTTATCTCCTCTGTACAATGGTTGTACAAATCACCCCCCATCATAATGCAGGGGCATTTGTGGCCCCTTAAGAATGTATGAAGAACATTGCTGGATCAGACCAGGGACCCATCTAGTTTAGCGTCATCTTCTCAGAGTGGCTGACCAGGTGGCTGTGTAAAGCGTGCAAGCAGGACCTGAACACAACGACACTCTTCCCACTTGTGATTTTCTTTAAATGGCATTATTGAAATTTATGGAGATCTGCAGCAAGTAAAAACTTTCCGAGATAGATAGATGAAAGATAGATGATAGATAGATAGATATAGATAGATGATAGATAGATGACAGATAGACAGATAGACAGACAGACAGATAGATAGATGATAGATAGATAGATAGATTGATAGATGATAGATGATAGATGATAGATGATAGATGATAGATGATAGATGATAGATGATAGATGATAGATAGATAGATAGATAGATAGATAGATAGATAGATAGATGATTGATAGATAGATAGATAGATAACGAGAGACCTCCATTCCAACAGTATGGGCTTCACCAGATCAGTCAGTCATCAGATCCATGCTTTTCTTTACCTGCTCATCCCAAGTTTTGAAGAGCAGGCCTGGCACTAGCTGTCTGCCTGGTTTGCCAAGGGCTCTGGCAACTCAAAGGGCCCCTTACCAGCTGGGCTAAGCATCAATGTTGGCCTGCCCATGAGACTGGGTGAGGCAGTAACCTCAGGTGGCAGCTGGTCGGGCTGGGAAATCTGGCCACTTGCCACCTCTTGTGCTTGTCAGCCTCCTCCCCCACAGCTCCCCACTGCTGCCTCCTCCACTGCCTCCACCTTCCACTCTTCTCTAGCCTTCTGCACCCTTAGTAGTCACCTCAGGCAGCTATTGAAGAGACTGTGAAGGGGAGTACTGCTGCTGTGGAAGAGGAGGCTGTGGGGAATTGCCCCCACTTTACCTCAAGTGGCAAAGTGTCCTGTGCCATCCCTGCAAAGCATTGCCACCTATCTTGGCAGGCCCCTTAGTGGCCATGTAAGTATTGTGAATAGAAGCCCAGATCAGCTGCACTGGTCACCTGCCATTTTAATTCACCTCAAATGCAATGACCAAATGCATAGATCCCATGTGTTGAGGGGAACCTGGGGAGGCACCAAATGACTTCCTTTCACCATAGCTAGGAACAGGCTAAAGCCATCCCCAAATCCATTTTTGCTGGACGGCTGTGAAAACTGGTGGAATGGGCAGTGGGCAGACCTACATTTTTGGAGCCTGAAGCTTGAACTGTTATGATTGCCCCTTCACAGCAACATGGTCTGAAGAACCACTGTTATCTTTTTTTCAATTGGGTTGTTCCATGATAGATCACCAGACCTTTACACCATCTACTGACTCTTAAACTTTTGGGTTGTTGAAATATATACAACAAAAATTAATTGGGTCTACTGACCCAAAGTTTTTAAGCAATGTAGACTAAAGTCACGTCTGGGGCCACTAAAGGATTAGGGGCCCTGAAGCTTAAGTTTCATTAGTTTTGTTAACGGAAAAATCCGAGGCCTCCCTTGGACAAAAACAAAGACACCAACCAGGATTATTTGGAGCAAAACAGCAACCTGTAGGCTTGGCCTTTATTGATCTGTTGCAACAGGGTGCTCCCCTCACTTGCAGGAGAGAGGAGAGACCCAGAAAAATGGTGTGCAAGGCCTTATAAAGACTTTTGAAATTGCCACCCTGTAGATCAAGACCACCCCCAGAAACA
Organism: Podarcis filfolensis; assembly: GCF_964270895.1. Classification (NCBI taxonomy): domain Eukaryota; kingdom Metazoa; phylum Chordata; class Lepidosauria; order Squamata; family Lacertidae; genus Podarcis; species Podarcis filfolensis. The sequence goes on from NC_139618.1 coordinate 30,141,268, forward strand.
TCATACATACATCACAGAAGGGGTGTAACCTAAGACCACCCCTCAGATACATCACACCTACATCACAGAAAATGACCACTAAAACAGAAATTTTAATATTGTTTTTCTCCTGTCCTTGTTTATCTCCTGTCTGGCAGGTTACTTGATTGGATTGCCTGGGGAGCTTGGCCAATCTTTTGTAATGATAAATACTTAGTTCCTGGGCCAGGTCACAGGCTCTCACCCTCTTCAAACACAGACATACCCTTAAGACAGGATTTGTGAAGGAAAGACAATGGGGAGGCTTTTCCAGTTTGACCTTGCAGAGAAAACATTTGCTCAGTTTGGGAATCAAAATGGTTCCAGGTTGGCCTTCCTGTGCTGATCTATGTATGTGCTTGGTTGGTACACTTATGAACATTACCATATATCTAAGACCATAAAATTTCTATCACAGTTTCATAGCAGATCCACTGAAAGCTACCTTTCAGTCAAGCTACCTGAGGATGCTCACCGGTCTGACTACACTTGCCTCCTACAATGTGCCCTGAGCTTTCCAGTTGTCACCAACACATGGCAATCAAATCAATGCAATTATAGGAGTCATTTCCTTCAAAATTTGGCAACCTTCATCTAGAGGATAGTTCTCCTCTGCATGACTTGGCAGTAATCCCCAGTGGATTCAGCAAGATGTACTTTTGAGCAAAAGTGCATTGCACTGGGCCCTATTTCTAATACTCTCTAAATTGCATATTCATAATTGCAGATGATATTACTTTATTGATCTCCAGGATTGCGATCTTCATATGCAGCAGAGAATCTTAGTGCCTCAATGACCTTGGAATGAAGTAAATGGATTTTTCCCTTCACTCTCACAGACAAATGGGATTTCCCTCAATCTCAATAACTCTTCAAAAGTTTGAATTTGTTTGATATTCAAGCTCAACCATCACATATATGGAATAATGTTTCCTTAGACTAGGTTTCAAAAGGGGCTGGGGAAGCTGGAATGGGCCCCATCAGGCTGGTAATGGGTCTCTTTAGATGTCCAGGAGGGGAGAGGTAGAACAAAGAATGATTGTGGGCATTCAGATAAACAAAGCCCTTTTCAAAGTGTATTTGGATTTGAGCAGATGTCTTTAGAGCTAATAAAGGTTGGAAGCGATGACAGTGTTTAAGGGAGATTAAAGTAGTAAGATAAGAAAGAAGCTTCCTTGTCCTTGGTACATAAAACACATCGGTTTGTCCCATTGGTCAAAGAGGATTTGCATGTTGTTTACCACCAGAGTCAGAAGTTGGATATGTGTACATATATCATGCTGAGCAAAGCCTATCTTATGCCACCTCCAACACAGAGGACAACTACAAAGTTATGTGATTAAAAATAATAATACGCTGTTCTAGCCAGTCAGGGTTGATATGATGATGCCAGCAGTATTTTGCTAATGATGGTGCAGCCATCAGCAAATGAAGTCAATAGGAATGAGGTCATGCTTCTTGGATTAGTCACATGAGTGAGGGCAGCTTGTCACAAATCACGCAGTGAATAATATGATGTCACTATGCTATATGGCCAGTCAAATTTAACTATGTGATGTCATCACAGAGGCCAAATTAGGTCAGTTAAGAGAGGACATATTCATGAGGAGTGCCAGTACATCATTAAAGACAGGTATTTTTCTACACTGCCTCAGCAGTAATGTGTATAGAATTCAAGGTACAGCCCCCATCATCATTGGTTTAGGTCAGTTTTCACCAGCATGGTACGCAAAGGCACAAGTGTGCCTGCTGGTACCTCTGATAGCACCCACAAAAAGTCTCAGTAAATATCCCCTAAAAAATTCATATACATGAGATAACATTGGCTCTTTTTCCTCAGTTTCTATCTGTACTCCCTCGGACTTTTCTACACTGATCACGGCTTCTTAAACATACCCACATTTCATTGGACACCATACCCACCATCTGTTCAATGAAGGGAGAGTGAGGGCTTTCCATTTGTGTCCCTGTCTCTTTTCCTGTTTTTTGTTTTTTTTAGATGTGGCAGCCATTATGTGTTAGTCACATCTTCCCAGTACAGTGGTACCTCTAGTTACGAACTTAATTCACTCCAGAGGTCTGTTCTTAACCTGAAATGTTTTTAACTAGAGTCGTGCTTTTGCTAATGGTGCCTCTTGCTGCCACTGCACTGCTGGCACACAATTTCAGTTCTCATCCTGGGGCAAAGTTCTCAACTCGAGAACTCTTCCAGGTTAATGGAGTTTGTAACCTGAAGTGTTTGTAACCTGAGGCATTTGTAACTTGAGGTACCACTGTAGTTAATTTGTGACTGGCACACACAGTATTTTCTCCATATTCCAAATGAGCCCACTCCCCCCCCCCCAAAAAAGTTGGTGACTCCTGCTTTAGGCCAATTCTGCTGAATTCGTTGGACACAAGAGAACAGCATTGATTGTTCCCAGCAATTAATTATTCATTAGCAATTAAATCCCATTAAAAGTGCTGTGGGTTCTCTCTTCCAGAAGTGTCATCAAAACCAGCAGGTGTTAACATCAGCAGAGAACCTGCCTCTTGACAGGCATGCGATAACTGAACCTTCAGCAATTATCATTCCCCCAGCCTCTAGCTGGGGAGCATGTTTGTCCCACCCCAATGAAGAAGAAAACATCTCAAGACCACATCCCAAAGGATGGGGATGAAGGACTCATTTCACATGGTCTTCATTAGCCGATAGGATCAGGGGATGAGTTGCCTGAAGAAAGGTGCCTCCTCTTCAACGTCTTCCTCCTTTGTTGCATCCATCCCTGATGCAGGTTAGGTTGAGGGCACTTCACTGACCACCTCCTGTTGTTAGCCAGCTTGGGGAAGTGTTGGATCTGGTGTTCCCAGGGTGTGGCATGTGCCACTTGCTGAACACTGAACAGCAGTGGCTGGCACCTGGCAGGGCAGACTCCCATAAATTCCATTTATAGAAAAATGCTATTTGCCTCCCATCACACCAGTGTGGGTGATGGAGTTGATCTAGGGTGGTTTGGCCCATAGCCATAGGCAGGATACTTTGTACGAGAGCCAGTGTGGTGTAGTGGTTAAGAGCTGTGGACTCGTAATCTAGGGAACCGGGTTTGTGTCTCGGCTCCTCCACATGCAGCTGCTGGGTGACCTTGGGCTAGTCACACTTCTCTGAAGTCTCTCAGCCTCACTCACCTCACAGAGTGTTTGTTGTGGGGGAGGAAGGGAAAGGAGAATGTTAGCCTCTTTGAGACTCCTTCAGGTAGTGATAAAGCGGGATATCAAATCCAAACTCCTCCTCCTCCTCCCCTTCTTCTTCTTCTTCTTCTTCTTCTTCTTCTTCTTCTTCCCCATGAAGGTTATACCTGTCCACACTTGTTAGATATGTTTTGTACAAGTTCTTCCTTGTGATATTTTAATTAACATAACCTTCTTACCAATTCCTGTCTTGTCAAATCTTCATTCCAGGCACGGGACAAATAACATTATTCTTTCTGAGCCCTTTTTTAAAAAAACTATATAACAGCGGCACAAAGAGCACCACTGAAAGCTTTGCGGTCAGGATTTTGGTGTCACTCCATCAGGACCTATGATTCGCATAAACCATCTCGTATGCTAAAAGAGATGTTTACGAGAAACCAGATTGGCCCTAAAAGCTGAGGCGGCTAGGTGCCCCAAGAAAGTCACGTTTTTCTACCACAAAGGGAGGGTTGGGGGGCATGGAAGGACTTGGAGGGCAGAAAGGCACCATCCAGCGTCTTTTATGTGTCTATCAAAAAATACAATAATAATGATGGCTATAAAAGCCATTACGTCCTAAAAGCAGAAGTAACAGTATCATTAACAATTTCTCTCTGGCAGCAAGATGTCTCTGTAGAAAGAATACTAATTCATAGAGGACATGAAACGAGAACTATTTAATCAAAACCCTTAAGAAACAAAAAAATTATGATGTTAAAGAAAATCAGTAGAGAAACCGCATCATTCATGGCACAATCCTATGCCTGACTACTCAGAAGTAACTGATGTTGAGTTCAAACATGCTGGTTCACTAAGGTTGTCATCAGAGGTTAAGTAAGGGGCTACAAGGAGCCAGAACTTTTCTCAGTTGGTTGTGAAACACCAGCTTCAAAAAGAGTTCACCTTCAGGTTGGATGGACATCTGTCATGGATGCTTTAATTGAGATTTCTGCATTGCACACGGCTGGACTAGATGATTCTTGTGGTTCCTTCTAACTCTACAAATATATGATTCTAGGTATTAGGTTAACAAATGGTCTCATTTTCCTGTGCTTTCCCTGGTTATGTTTGCTGCTAGCTGCCATGTTTTTATTTCGCTTCGACGTAAGCCTTGGATATTAAACTAGAAAGGCAGGGTCTATGTCTAATCAATTGATTTCTGTATTGCTCCAACCTAATATAGGCTGCACACCCTAAAACAAGATCTCTGAAATCGTGGCTTCTCTACCTGAAAAAACTATTATTGTAGGCCACGATCAGGTTTTATACAAGCTAGATTTCAGGGAGAAGTGTGGCTTATAATCAGCTCAATATGGTAATAAATTAATGGACAATGAAGCTTTTAGGAGCCTCAAACCAATGGAGAGCAGGCCCAGAAGTGGTTCTTGCCTTTGTGCAATAGACAGCATTCAGAGGGTTTAATAAATAAAGAACCAAGTATTTACATACATTCTGTGCAATAAAATGTGAAATCAGTGTAAGAAAAAAAATGCAAAAAAGCACAATGCTAGAAAGGAAAGGAAAAATCTAAATGATACTCATAAACTTCTCTTAATGTTGCACAGGGTCGCTGTATTATTCAGCCTCAAAGTTCCCCTGGAGACCACCCAGCTCATAAAAACTGAAAGTGTCATCTAGTTACTGGTTCTATTGAATAGCATATCTTGCTGAGACTTTATGAATAAAGTCTTGTTTTGCTGTGTACTCAATAAAAAGCTGTCCATGTGGAATAAAATGTGTCTCTTTTAATCTGTCCCTTAAGTAGGCACACTTTTGGAGTTAATTTTTCCCTGAGATTGCCAGAAACTAGACTTTAGCATACCAGCGCTCCAGAGAGGCTTCCTCTGTAAGTACTTCCAGTGTGATGGGTTAAAAGCATTCTGGCAGCCATTAAGAGAAAATTAACAAGAGATTTTTGTGAACACACACACACACACACACACACACACACACACTTCTCCATACAGGCAACTAAAAAGCATGAACACAGCTAGGCAAAAGCACTTGGGGTAGAAGCAGAACAGCAGTGGTGATGGATGTGGCTCGGGATAAGAAGAATGGGTGTTGCCTAAGAAGGGGTGTGGACTAGAGAAAGTCTTGAGGGCCAGGTAGGGTGAAATGAGGCACATGGAGCACCTAAGCCTGATGTTCCCCAACCCTGAGCTATCTATGTCCTAAGAGCACCTACAGAGCTAGAATGCACATTTATTCAGAGAGTAATCCCACTAGGTCCCATATGGCTTACTCTTACTTTATTTTATTTATTTCTCTGAAATATTTCTAATCCACCTTTCCTCTATACAGATACCAGGGCACAGCACAGATAATAAAAATAAAGGCAGCTCTCCACCTAATAAAATAAGCAACAACACATACTAGAATACAGTATCCAACAAAGAGGGCATGTAAGAATTGTCAGACCAGGTGAAAGGCTCGCCTTTAAAATGTCCGGGCAAATAAATGAATCTTAACAATGCACTGAAATAATAGCATTGATGGAGCCTCTTGTGCCTGGAAGGAGTGAGCATTCCACAGATCAGGGACCACCACAGAAGAGGCTCTATCTCGTATCACCACATAGCAAACTTCTCTGCAACAGTTGGACTAAGGAGAAAACCTTCTCCAAAGATCTCAAGATCTGGTTGAACTGGAACTCTAGAGCAGTCAACCAGTAAATCTACTTCTATTGCATGGAGCAAGGCCTTATGGCACCCAGATGTGGATTTCCCTCCTTCTGAAGAAATGGCTGTTTCCCCACACTTTCTGATTTTAGATGACAGATTAAGACTACATCTTCCTTGAGGCCTATGGAGGTGGCTGCTTTATAAACTGACTGGCTCCAGCTACAAAGCTAAGGCTGCTGAACAGACCATTGGGCTGGATTATGGAGAAAGCCAGAGAGTTCCAGAAAGACATCTACTTCTGCTTCATTGACTATGCAAAAGCCTTTGACTGTGTTGACCACAGCAAACTATGGCAAGTTCTTAAAGAAATGGGAGTGCCTGATCACCTCATCTGTCTCCTGAGAAATCTCTATGTGGGACAAGAAGCTACAGTTAGAACTGGATATGGAACAACTGATTGGTTCAAAATTGGGAAAGGAGTACGACAAGGCTGTATATTGTCTCCCTGGTTATTTAACTTATATGCAGAATTCATCATGCGAAAGGCTGGGCTGGATGAATCCCTAGCCGGAATTAAGATTGCTGGAAGAAATATCAACAACCTCAGATATGCAGATGACACAACCTTGATGGCAGAAAGTGAGGAGGAATTAAAGAACCTTTTATTGAGGGTAAAAGAGGAGAGCGCAAAATATGGTCTGAAGCTCAACATCAAAAAAACGAAGATCATGGCCACTGGTCCCATCACCTCCTGGCAAATAGAAGGCGAAGAAATGGAGGCAGTGAGAGATTTTACTTTCTTGGGTTCCATGATCACTGCAGATGGTGACAGCAGCCACGAAATTAAGAGACGCCTGCTTCTTGGGAGGAAAGCAATGACCAACCTAGACAGCATCTTAAAAAGTAGAGACATCACCTTGCCAACAAAGGTCCGTATAGTAAAAGCTATGGTTTTCCCAGTAGTGATGTATGGAAGTGAGAGCTGGACCATAAAGAAGGCTGATCGTCGAAGAATTGATGCTTTTGAATTATGGTGCTGGAGGAGACTCTTGAGAGTCCCATGGACTGCAAGAAGATCAAACCTATCCATTCTTAAGGAAATCAGCCCTGAGTGCTCACTGGAAGGACAGATCGTGAAGCTGAGGCTCCAATACTTTGGCCACCTCATGAGAAGAGAAGACTCCCTGGAAAAGACCCTGATGTTGGGAAAGATGGAGGGCACAAGGAGAAGGGGACGACAGAGGATGAGATGGTTGGATAGTGTCTTCGAAGCTACAAACATGAGTCTGACTAAACTGCGGGAGGCAGTGGAAGACAGAAGTGCCTGGCGTGCTCTGGTCCAGGGGGTCACGAAGAGTCGGACACGACTAAACGACTAAACAACAACAAATTGTTTAGGGGGCTTTGTGTCTAGGGATCTGTTGCTGCTATTGCTGTTATTTTGGGATATCTTTGTTTTAGATTATGATTTACCCACAAATTGTTCAAATTGTTTGCAGTTTTGGTGTTTTATTTATCGTCTATGACTACTTTTCTTATGCAGTGTATGGTGTGTTAGGGGAGGGGTAGCACCTCTGGTGGAGGACATGCCATACTCCTTCTGGGGTAGTTTGTCCACCTTTGGCCCCCACCCTGCACTCAGCTCTCACCTGTAGCTCCTAGAAGCTGTCAGCATGCAACTATGGCCATACCCTGGGAAACAGCTTTGACTGGCTGGCTAAACCAGGGGAGGGTATCTCGACGAGTTAGGGATTTCCCTTGCATGCAAAGACAGGCTCTGGTGGGTTGAGTGGATGAGACCAACTGTGGGTCAAACAGTCAAGAAGGTGGTTTCTGGACATTCTGTAGACAGAAGTGAGGGGCAGATGGGGCTCATCAACCCGGGAACGTAGCTCATCTAGGAGAAGGAAAACTCTGCCTTGCAGAGAAGAAAAAGCTAAGGAGTAAACTCTTCAGAAATCCATAATGGAGTCCCTAAGATATTTAGATGGCACCTTGTATGCCCTCTTCTGGCAACTCATGCAGCCAAGCTCTTGCCAAAAGTATTGCTCTGCCTTCTTTGGACCACATCAGCGAGGTTGTGAGTGGGTTCTTGTCATCTGGGCAGCCCAGGACCTCCATACACTTTGTCCAGGCTTGCACTTCAGGAAGGTTTCTTCGGTGTTGCTAACAAAGTTGTTTGACTTCACCCCCAGAGGCACACTCCATTGTCTCTTGAGACAGACAGATGCTAAGAACTTTTGCTATGTTGTTGTTGTGGTTTTCATTTCGTAAGGCACCCTGAAGATCGTTGAACTATGGAAAGGCGGCAAACAAATAAAATTATGTATATATATACACATGCATGAATTATTTTAATTGCTTGTTAAGGTTTTAATCCGTCGCTTTTTAAACTGTTTTTACAGAAAATTCCATTGATTTATTCTTTTTGTAAATGATTCTGAGGGCTAGGGTGTTTTTTAACAATCAAGTGGTACATAAATTTTATGAAAGAAAGAAAAATAAATATTAGTTATTTATTTTATATTTATTTATAAAAGTATTCCTATACTGTCATATCATTGACTATGAGGCTGGTGTACAATGTTATAACATAGAACCCAATTATATTATAATAATAACTATTATTAATTTATTGTATTATTAACCATGCTGACAATGTTAAATATATAAATGCATTACCAGTACTATAATCATAGAGCAGTGCAATAAGATATTAATAGGAATGTAAGTTATATACTGCTTTCATATTTCAAATAAATCTCTCAGCAGTTTACAACATCCTGAACATATCACGAGTACAAATAAACCACGAATTTTAAAGACCACATTTAGAGTAACTGAAAACAATTAAATAAGGTATTTTCTTGCAATCCACCAGTTCTGAAGCATGTGAATCTGCTGATGGCTGCAATGAAAAGTGAGTAAAACATGAAAGGGGAAAAAAAAGAAAATATATTCTCTCTGCAAGCAAGAACTAGAATCCCTGGGTTAATAAAAGTGAAATAATATTGGTAAGAGAGCAGAGCACAGCAGAAACTGATGTGAAATGTAAATGGCTTATTGAAAAGGAAGGAAGGAAGGAAAGAAGGAAGGAAGGAAGGAAAGCTTTCTGCTGACTCATCGTGTTGAGTCATGTTGCTTGCTTTTTGCCCTGGTTCAGTGATCCGTTTACACTTCAAGCTTCCTTATCTCATAGGAGCTTTCAGGTCCTGGAAACTGAATGAGAGATGCAATCTGTATGTTGTACAAAAGGGCTACTTCTCAACAGGGTTTTTTATCAGTCTGAACTCACCGGAACTCAGTTCCGACATCTCTCAGCTGGTTTCCATTGCCATTCTAAGGAAATGAGGGAAGCGTTCATTGTGAGTTCAGACACCTCTTTTTCTACAAAAATAGCCTCGCTTCTCAACAAGGTAGCTTGAGCAAGGCTCCTGGGCTAGGGAGGGACAGGGATTCAAGTATTGGTGGGGTGTGTGTGTGCTAGGAACCGATATTGACTAAAGATACTGAGATTGAGGGAAATGTTTCGTAAACTGGGATTGCTCAATTGGTAGAGCATAGGACTCTTAACCTCAGGATTGTGGGTTCAAATCCCACATTGGGCAAAAGGTTCTTGCATAGATGACTCTTGTGGTCCCTTCCAACTTTACAATTCTATGATCCCATGTGTTTCGTTCCCTGGATTTGCCCCTGGATTTAAGGAGCCCCTAGGTAAGTTGCTGTCTTTGGGGGAGAGCTTGTTACCTTGACCACTGTTCCCACTACCGCTGCTTCTTCCCAACATCATCACAACTACCACTTGCTTGCCTGCTTGGCATTACCCAACCACACTTTTCTCCAGTGTCAGGATCAGCAGCAGCCCAGACAGCCCACAGCCAATTTGAAAATGGTCATGCTTTGTGTCTGTTTCAAGTCCAGCTCAAAGAACTTCAAGAAGGGAGAGCAGAAGAGGGTGTTGAAGCTGCCCATCAGCACTTGGATAGCAGACTTTCTAGACATGCAGATTAGGAAGGCACCTTTTATCATATGTGGTGGAGCTGTACAGTGATAAAGGAATTCTGGGAAACGAGATACAATGAATTGAAAAAAATATGTTTAAAATAACGTTTGTTAAATAACCAGAAGCCTTTTGGTTAGGAATTGTAGGTGCAGAGATACCAAATGAACTGAAAAGACTGTTTATGGACGCTACAACAGCTGCAAGGATGCTTCTTGCCCAGAGATGGAAAGATGACAAGATAGGGTGCACTGGCAGATGAATCTATTGGACTATTCAGAGATGGCAAGATTAACCAGGAAAATCAGAAATCAGGAGGATCAAAACTTCAACAAAGAATAATACCTAAATATAGATGGCCGTTTACCTTCGCTAGACACAATGTACTGCAGTCTGCCTTGTTGCAGGGCACATACGCGGGTAAACCATAAGCAGAACGAGTTTGCCCCTGCGGCGCAATAGAGGTGGAAACCATCTCTCACATCCTGCTATGATGCCACTTTTACAGGGATATACACTCGGTTTTTATCACCCCTGTTATACAGAAAATTCCAAGTGGGCCCAAACCTCAGTGTTTAAAATCTCTGATAGAGGACAAGGATCCAGAGATCATGTTAAACGTGGCCAAAATTTGTGTGGTTGCCATAAAACTTAGGGAACAAGCTGTGCTATTATAAAGACTAAGGCCTTAAAATCAAATTATTGATAATATTGTAACAATTAAGACTTAAACCATATTTGAACTGCTGCCATAATTGTATTATTTATCATTATACTGATTGTTAATTTAAACTTAATTTTATTGTGTTTCTGATCTGTTTAGTATGGTATGTGAGTCTGGTCTGGGACCGTAACAAATTCAATTCAATTCAAAAAAGAATGGGACAAGTGGGACAAAAAGTACTGCAAACACTTGAACTCTTTGGCAGGCTTCAAATAACTCTTGCAATGATGCATAGACTTTGGATACAATGGAGGACGATAAACTAGATAGATTTATAATATGCAGATAAAAAGTTACTTAAAGAACCCATGGAGGGGAGGAGGGGAGTCTTGAGATTCAGAAGAATCTTGGGTAAAGTTTAATATTTGTGATAATACTATTTGTGTGAATGGATTTGTAAAATCAAATAAAAATTATTTCAAAAAAAAAAAAAGACATGCAGATCACCCTCTCCCGCACTATGATGATACAGATTGTAACCTGATGGACAAATGAAGAGTTGGACACATTAGGTTACTAAATTTGAAATAAATACATTTGGGTGGGAGGTCCTATAGGTGCAAGAATATGTCAAAAACACCAGGCAAAGCCTGCACCCAATAGGGTAACCAACCCCTGCCTGTGAAAATGGAGGTATGAGAGTACTGTCCACCCCCCTTTCTCAGGCTCCAGGTGAGTTAAGTAAGCTTTTCCAGCATCACCAACCCTCCAGGGTCTCTGGGCTCCAGGAGCAGTTGGCCTCAGAGGTGGCCCCCAGAGCCCTATAGTCCCACAAGCCAACCTTGGGGAAATTGCCCCTTACCATGCTGAGATCTCCTTAACTCCACTCCCCATACTTAAAAGTAGCCAAATCAACCTATTCACAAACAGCAGCCCACTAATGCCACCTACTGGCTATTCAGCGTGGAGTAGGTGAAAAATCCAACCCCCAGTGGGTGGGTCCAATGTTCCTACTTGCCCGGAAGTGACCAAAGAATCACACTGATCGTCAAGGAGTGAGGGTGGCACAATGGAGAGAGAAAGAGAGAGCAGTATCAGCCAGCCAGCCCTTAAAGAAGAATGTGCGACATCTGGAAAGCTAACTCCCATCAGCCTGGAAGACCACAAATATGCCCTGCTGCCCAATGCCAAACAGATCGGCATGGCAGAATGGGACTTGTATTTTTGCATAAGGTATCATAATTATTTCTAAATGTGCATCTATGAATGCAAATTAGCATATGTCATGTTGCTCCCTTTTTCTCGTGCTTTTTAAGTAGTTGTCTTAATTCAGGGCCAGAGAGGGAATGAGAGAGCCAGGATATTTGTCTCCCTCCTCTGAAAATGGGGGGGGGCACCTGGATTTTGGTCTCAAGATCCACACCTACTGGTGTCACTGTTGTGGAGGGGGTAGGCATTAAGCCTTGTTCAAGTTACCAATTTCGTTTTACAAAACAGAACCACTCTGCAGATGGTGGGGAGAGCAAACTACTGTTGTTACAACTGCTGCCAACCCTGCTATTGATTCTATTTAAAATGTGAAGCTAAGGGCTGTCAGTCAATGAAAGAGATTTTAATTGGCTAATTATCTCTATTTAAATAAATCCAGTATATTACCTGTCAAATGTGAATAAATTCACATATCGCCAAAAATGGAATATGGGTACCTTTAAGATTGTTGGTTCTGCAATGACATCTCCAGCGGAAAGAGGATATCAGGTAGCAGCCTTCACAGGCACCCTTGGTTTGACAGCTCTGCCAGTATGAGAAGGAAAAATTGTATGAGGTGAACTGGCTAGCCTGGCTCCCTCCTTGCTGAACAGAAGCCACTAATTGTTATAAAGCTTTTTCTTTTATGTAATACAGTATTTTAGTTGTATGCTGAAGGACATTTGTGAATCAATCAATAATAATTTACTCATTTATTACATTTATACCCCACATTTTCTCCAAGAAGCTCAAGGTGGTATACATGGTTCATGCCCCTCCTCATTTAATCCCCACAATCCTGTGAAGGTATTTTAGACTCAGCAACAGTGACTGGCCCAAGGTGAGTTTCATGGCAGTGTTCGGTATTTGAACTCTGGTCTCCCATGTCCTATGGGATGCGGGTGGCACTGTGGGTTAAACCACAGAGCCTAGGACTTGCCGATCAGAAGGTTGGCGGTTCGAATCCCCGCAACGGGGTGAGCTCTCGTTGCTCAATCCCTGCTCCTGCCAACCTAGCAGTTCGAAAGCACGTCAAAGTGCAAGTAGATAAATAGGTACCGCTCCGGCGGGAAGCTAAACGGAGTTACTGTGCACTGTTCTGGTTTGCCAGAAGCAGCTTAGTCATGCTGGCCACATGACCCAGAAGCTGTACGCCGGCTCCCTCGGCCAGTAAAGCGAGATGAGCGCCGCAACCCCAGAGTCAGGGGTCAGGGGTCAATGGTCAGGGGTCCCTTTACCTTTACCTCCCATGTCCTAGTCTGACACCACACTGGCAACAAGAACAACCAACATCTTATGCAAATCTTCTCCATCCACCATTACCAAAAGTCAGGGATGATGGATGGAGCCTAAAATATCCAAAGGGACACCAGGTTGGGGAAGGCGAGTTTTAGCACCTGCTCTTGTAAACAAAATGTTGACCTAGTGCAGACCTTAAACAGGCTCAGAAAGGCAATTCATATATTAATAAGGCCGAGGTATACATTTTAGGACTCTTTATATTCAGTAGCTTCCGTCCCATTCTGCCTTGACTCTTTTTGTTAATGTTGTCTGATTTTATTGGTTGTTCATTGCCTTGAATTTGCAGAAAGGCAGGACAGAACCCTTTTACTAAGTAAATAAGATAACCATTGAACACACCGAGATAGTGCCTGCATTTTCTTAAGCTCCTTTGTTTGATGTTGGCCCTTTGCATTTCTCCCACGTGCTTCCAGATGCCTCAGTGCCTGTGATGTTTTGGTTCTTTCTGCTAATTTCTTCTTGCCGCGTCCTTTCATCCTGGGTTTGGGTTCATCACGCTTGATCCCAATTCCGGCTGTGAGACAGAGAGATGCAGAAAAGCAGATCACTTTTTTCCCCTCCTTTTGGCTGCAGGGCCTCATGTTATTTCCATTTAAAAGATTATTATGACATGGCTGTCTTGGCATATTTGCATAATTAAAGGTCTACAATGTTGTGCTAGTGCTGTGAAACAATTTTCAGTTTTTAAAAGAAAAAAAACAAAGGAGAAAGGTGGGAAGAGAAGGGAGCAAGTTATTCTGTGGGGAAAGAAGTTACGCCCCACATAACTCAATGCAGAGGCAAGCTTCCCTTCAATCTCAGGAAATATCTGAATCAGTATAGAGCTATATCCAATGCAGGATAAAATTAAAATCGCATAGTAATATACCATAAAGAAGGCTGTTCGCCGAAGAATTGATGCTTTTGAATTATGGTGCTGGAGGAGACTCTTGAGAGTCCCATGGACTGCAAGAAGATCAAACCTATCCATTCTTAAGGAAATCAGCCCTGAGTGCTCACTGGAAGGACAAATCCTGAAGCTGAGGCTCCAATACTTTGGCCACCTCATGAGAAGAGAAGACTCCCTGGAAAAGACCCTGATGTTGGGAAAGATGGAAGGGCACAAGGAGAAGGGGATGACAGAGGACGAGATGGTGGGACAGTGTTCTCGAAGCTACAAACATGAGTCTGACCAAATAGCGGGAGGCAGTGGAAGACAGGAGTGCCTGGCGTGCTCTGGTCCACTGGGTCACAAAGAGTCGGACACAACTAAACGACTAAACAACAACAGTATACATGTTTCACAGGCAAAATGTTTTGCACCAGTGGAACATTGGTGTGCAAGAAAACACATAAGCAGGTTGATGGTCCAGCTCCAAGGGCCTTCTGGCGGTTCCCTCCCTGCAAGAAGTGAGGTTACAGGGAACCAGGCAGAGGGCCTTCTCGGTGGTGGCGCCCACCCTGTGGAACGCCCTCTCACCAGATGTCAAGGAAATAAACAACTATCTGACATCTGAAGGCAGCCCTGTTTAGGGAAGTTTTTAATGTTTGATGTTTACTTCTGTTTTTAATCTGTTGGGAGCCACCGAGAGTGGCTGGGGAAACCCAGCCAGATGGGCAGGGTATAAATAATAATAATAATAATAATAATTATTATTATTATTATTATTATATCATTATCATTATTATACACTAATTTGCTCCCCCCCCCACAATGAAGTTCTACTAACTCAAGTGCTATGTTGGATTCTTCTGTTGTGCAAAATGAAAACTCACCCATCTACTGGTACAAAAGGCCCTAGTGGACAAAAACCATTGGACGTAGTCCATAGGTTTCATATAATCATAGCTTTCACACTAGGATTGATTCCATTGGTATTTTTAATGACTATTTTGTACTGTTTAGAGGATTTCAGTGATTAAGTGACATATAAGCCCGTTAAATAAATAAAATAAAACAGTTCTGCATCTTACTGCATCCCTCCAGCCTATTCCAGGTTCAGTATTATAGTACTTACTTTATCATCATTTCAGGAATAAGGAGCAGTCCATGGTGTTTTAGGGGAAAGTAATCTAAAATTGAGGGTGCCCATCAAGTTTTATACTTCGACATAAAATAAACCCCTTTAAAATAAGGGACACCTCTTAAAACAAGGGATGTCTGAAAAGAGTGTGAAACAGAACAAGCAAGGCTATATCTGGCTAAATAGGCCCAAGACTGTGGTAAAAAGATGCATTATGATCACTAGGAATGTATATGGAAGGAGAATAACATTCCTACCTTTCTGTTCCATGTTAAGAGAAAACTGTATTAAAATAATGACAAGTAGGTATATCACCTCCCAAATAAACTTCAAACCATTATTGGAAAGTATAGTCCTGTAAGTTAGAATTATGTGAAAGACATAGGCACATTTCCCCATAAATTTTGGGCATGTTCATTAGCAAAACATTGTGGGCAAATATTATCTGAAATAGTATTCTAATAACTAGGTTAAATCAGAGTCCTGAACCGCTATGCATTTTCTTAGGGATATAACAACAGAAATTAGAGAAATGTGTCATATTTGATTGTTGCAGCATAGATTTGCCATGAAAATATTGGAGAACTGACAGAGTTCCATGCAAAAGGGAATGAGGTTTTTTCCCTCAGCAATAGCTAAACCATCTAACAATGTCAAAGTGAAGGAAGGGAGAGAGTAGGCAAGCTCCTTTGTGTAATATTAATTACAATTTATACCTTTGGGGGGAACATTAAGAATATTGATGTGCCAAATCTATTACAGGTATTCAAAACTGAATAGGGTGAAATTTGTGCACCATGCCAGAATGTCGGTACTATCAGATGCACATTGGCTCTGTGCATATGCCAAATTGGGTGAATCAGAATGATTCAGGGAGGGTTCTCAGCTTTTCAAGTCACATTGTTCCATCAACAAGGTGTCTTCAGGTGGATCAGGGACTCCCTAACCTTCTGAGTGCTTCAGCTCTCAGAAAAACAAGTGGTTCTCCCCTGCCCCATCCTGAGAAACAAAACCAAGCTGAGCTGGAGAGGCCAAGGTTGGAGAAGTAGGGAAATTTTGCTTTGACAGACAAGCCTAGCTTTCAGTCATGGTGAATTATTTCCCCAAGGTTCTCCAATCACATGGATTTGGGGGAGGAATTAAAAACTGCTTTGTTTTTTTCATGTGGGTCTATGCCTTCCCCTCTGCAAGTCAATAGATAGATCTCCATTATACCCTTCTGATGCCTCTCCACTTCCATCAATAACCCTTCAGGCAACTGTGTCCTAGACGTGGTAGGTGACATTTTCCCCTGTCTCTCCAGGGAATCTTTCCTCCACCACTCTTTCTCCTATGCAAGTCAACTGAGAGACTTTAGGAAGCTGTATCCTAAAAGAATAGGGGAGGGGCAGAAGCCTACTCACCTTTAACGAGTATGGGTAGTATTGGGCATGGGTAGGCAAACTAAGGCCTGGGGGCTGGATCTGGCCCAATCCCCTTCTTAATCTGGCTCGCGGAGCATGTTTTTACATGAGTAGAATGTATCCTTTTATTTAAAAGTCAATTGAAAGATATCTCTTTTCTTGAGAGAAGAGACTACATTCCCAAATATTTGTTTGGGAGAGTAATTTATTCAGTGCCCCCATGATTCTTAAAGTACCCACCCCAAAACATTAAAGTCTGCCTTCAGAGGAACCGACTGCAACTATTATTCTAAAATTTCACAAGGGGTGACCAGATTGCATCAGAAAATGTAACTGGTATATAAAGATATGCACACATCTACAGTTTGATAGGCTTCATCCACTCTGGAGGGGTTCCTGTACCTGTAATGACATCCACTTTGGTCAAAAGAGAGGAAAATTATAACTGTTTTTAGATTTCCCTTTATACTGGATGGGGAACACAGAGCTTTGTTATACATATAGTGGCTGAGAACTTGGAACACATGTTGAAACAGAGGGAGCACAGAGCAACTCAGAAGCAGATCAGAACAACACACCAATATAGATACAAGGCAAAATCTTGGGTCCTGTACACACCTCTAGTATTTACTATTTAAGGTTGTTGTACATAATGTACAAGTAAGGATAACATTAAAATGGCTGTGGTGAAAAAATATTGCATGTACAAAAGAAATTTAGTAAATATCTGGTAAACAGGGTGCTCAATGACCAATGTGATGGTCAACATGGTTACCAAGATAGTGGGATTCCAGAGGAAGCAGGTTGTCTGAATGGGCAGCAAGACCAGCATTCCTGGAGAAGCTTGGTGGAGGGCACTCAGGCTGCTATAAAACTATCTACTACATGTTGCAACCTTCCACTGGATCCCTATCAAAGGGTACTAAGAGGGGAGGGGGAGGGAGGAGAGCTTAGTTGTCTGATTCCTCTCACAGATAAATACGCTAATACACCTTGAGTGTGATTAAGGGCTACAGTGCCAATTTGAGCTTAAAAACACCTGTGCTCGTAACCTTTCTGAAAGATCTAAGTTCATTAGCTTGACATATAAATTGCTAATTGGCTGAAGGGCATGTGTTTTTCTTTGCACAGTTTCATCTAAGAGAGTAACTCTGTGACTGGCACTTTCTCACAGCTGCCATGATGGGCATTTCACATGATAAAAGGTTAGATACATCCATGAGTTCCTGCCACCACTACTTCCTCATAAAGGTGTCTGTCATCCTCCCACAATGCCTCAGCTTTCATTGCTATGCTGATGATAGAGGTGGATAAACCTTGAAGAAACCTATTTCACTTATTTCCTTCTTGTGGCATTCTCAAAATGCTGGAGTAGATGGGCCTTTGACCTGGTCCAGCAATGTTCTATCACAGGCATGTCCAGCCACAGGTAGCCTGAGATCTACCATCCTATATCAAAAACTGGCAGTGATCTACCACACTCTCCCATTGTCATTCTTCAACTTAAACATATTATATTTGACTGAGCTTAGGATAAAAATAATAACAAATGATAGTCACTTCCATAAAACCTGAAAAGTTCATCATAATATATATTTAAAAATACATACCTTGAATTCTTCTAATAGCATAAGAAAATAACATTGAGGACAGGGTCCTAAATAATCAGAACATGATGCATGGATTGTTGTTCACAAAAGGTCATGCCATAATAAATTTGTTAAGTCTTTAAAGTACCCCAGGACTCTTGCTGGTTTTCAAATGAGTCAGGGACACATGTCAACCACAGTGGTTTCCCCCATAGTTCGAAACAGAAATTGGGTAAACTGAATTGCAGAGTTGACAGCCTTCAAGCACCACCTTAAGAACTGGATGAAACCTGTAGAAGCCCTTTCCCCTGGATCCAACCCACTCCTTCCTTTCAAGTAAACCTAAACCAGCACTTTCTCTCTCTTAGGAGTCAGCGCGCAGGGCAGTGTGTGTGTGTGTGTGTGTGTGTGTGCACGCACGTCTCCCCGCATGGGTGGGATGGCAGCAGCCAGGAAGGGTCCCCCACACCCTTGCACATATTTACTCGGGAGTAAGCCTCACCACACTCAGTGAGAGAGCTCATAGATTTACAGCGGGAAAGGCAGTCCTCTCCTTGAGGGCTGGATCCTGGAATCTCCAGCACCATCTCTTTCTCTCTTTCTTTCTCTGGACCCAAACCAGCCCTTGCTCTCAAGCAGGGCTTCTCTCTCTTGTCCAACCTCTGTCTGCATATGCCTCTGCCCACCTCGTGCCCGCTTCCTTCTGCTTCTCCTTCAAGCGAGAGAGAGAGAGAGTGTGTGTGTGAGAGAGAGAGAGTCAGTTTTCCACATGTCTGCATCAGGTTTTTTTTTGAGTGCCCATTTCCCCTAGTACAGTATTTGCATTTTTGAAAGCAATTTCTCCCTAACATAATATATGCCTTTTTATGTACTTTCCCTTATGTGTTGTGGGGTACACATTTTTGGGCTAGAGAACTGAACTGCAAAATCTGAAAAAAGTTTGGAATTTGAAGGATTCCTTATTTCGACTCCCATACTGTTTTGCAGAAGGCAAAACCAAACTGAATTTCTCCTCCTGACTTGTGACTTCTTCCTCTGCCTCCCTATGATGATGCCCCAAATCAAGACATTTAGCTGCTTCAAGTGATTGGCAAACACTCCCCCATCTTACTGAATCAAAACTCAGTTTTGCTACAGCATTCAGACATCAGTTTCTGCTTTCAGCACTACCCATTCACTCAAAGCAGGTGGCTTCAACCTGATGCATGGAAAGACCAGCCCTGCCCCCACTCCCCAAGCCATTACATTAGCATGTATTATTAGGCAGAATAAGGCAACAATCTCAGTAATGGATGTGGTGGCACGGACAGACTTATGTGTGCCACATAGTCAGCCCTGTGCCCTCTCAGCTAATCTGCTGCCCCCGCTGCAGTGGATGGAGTCAGTGAGATCCAACTGTCCTCTTGGCTTCTATACAGAGAATTGCAGAAGGCGCCATCTTTTCCTTTACCTTCAGACAGCAAACCCCTGTGTTTCTGTATATTGTAAACTCATCTTGGCAGTTTGAAGAGAACTGTAAAATAAAGAGACCCCAGACTAAATCTAATGGGATTTGTGGCGGAAATAAGCTTATATATAGCACTGAGATGCCTTATATAAAGCTATTTTGGGGAGAAATAGGGGAAAGCTGCAGCGATTTCAGGCTGATAACTTTATCCATGTGATTATGCAGTTGTAAAATAACTGAGCTGTTAGGGACCCACTTTTCTGCCATAGAAAGATAGATTACCTTTGTATATGGTTCTTCAGAACTGCCCCTCATCTTGCAACTTTAGTGTTTACATATTTCAAAAATTGGAGCTGGTATGAACCCAGAGACTTGGCTGCAAATAGTGGATAAAAGTGTAAACCAATTCCCTCCATGGTATTCTCGCCTCAGTTGCAAAACTCACAAGGATGCTGTAGACAGGGGAAATCTGTCAGCTTCAGTTTCTCATTTTTCCAATCTTCAGTTTGTGATATTTGCATATCCTTTTGTGGGTTTCTTTTTTAAGTCCCCACAAAACACAAAACTGCATTAGCATTTTAGTATGGCTTTCCCCTTAATATACATGGTTTCATATGCAATTTTGCCTAAGTTTCGCAAGCAATTTCCCCCAATATAACACATTGTGAGGAGTTTGGGGTGCTATTTTCATTAAAATATGCATTTTATTTCTTCTCTGTTTACAAAAACTGCATTGCAAAATTCAGAGAGGGGTGACTTTCCAAGAACAGATATGTTTCAAGAAGTCCGCTCACCTATCCCAGGGGGTGGTGTTGCAGCTGGGCAGCCAAGCACCCAACAGTAATCTGGCCGAGGCTGGGGGGTCAGAGTGTTAACACCCCTTTCCTGCATCGTCCCGGCTGCATCGTCAGTGCTGGGCAGGGCCACGCCCACTGTGGCCACACTGACCAATCAGTGCTGGGAGGGGGTGTGGCCATGGGATACTTTAGCGTGACACGACTGGCCAGGACCCTATCTCTCACTCACGTGGTGGTTAGGCATTGGGTAAGCCTTTGTTTGGATGAAGGGGAGGTTGTAGCCTTCACCTGCCCCTCCTCAGTAAGTTATCCTGTTAAAGGGATCCAGGGGTGTTGATTCTGTCTGATGCCCGGACATGGGCTAGGGCCATATCACAACCTTTATAAGGACCCATTGGGGGGGCCCTATTAAGCCACAGGGCTCCCCCATCAGTGGTTTACCCTTAGTTGGGCTCCTTGCAGATGGGTGGGAGCCAAGATATAGACTGGCTTCACCCAAATGCCTAAGCCAAACTGCTCACATCTGTAACCAGTAAAGTTATGGCCTATTTGAAGCCATAAACCAAAATACTTATGTCTGTGTGTTTATTGTGCATTAGGGAACTGTAGGTCATGGGGGCCTTGGCATGCAAGTGTGAATTAGGCAGGCAGGCACACACTAAAAGACAAAGTGAGCTAACGATCTACACCTTCCTCAGCCTTAGCCAAGCCCATTGTTCTACCAGTCACAGCTTCACATCTGTAATATGATTTTGAAAGAGGGGGGAACCACTGCCCTTCTATTCAAGGTTGTAGAGATAACTGAATGTATATGGAGTGTTTTGAAAGATATTTTAAACATTCTGATTATATGTATGTATAGAAAGAGTGTATACATGTCTTTCCAACACCTGGTGAAGATATTTTTATTCTACTGGGTTTTTGAATATTGTTTTGACATGAATTAGTCTATTTTTATATCTTTTTAAATTGATACTGATGATTTTCAGCTCTGCTCTTATCCCAGCTTACGTGTTTTTGCCCTGCGATGTTCTTATGGCCTTTCGTTTGTTTGTTTGTTTGTTTGCTTATTATTTACATTTATTTGTTGCCTAGGTTAACAAAAGACATATCCAATAATTCCATAAAATACATTTGGGGCTTGGCCAGATTAGTTTCAGGATTTTAGCACTTGAAGCATTTAGTGCTTATGAAATGTGAGTTAGGCATTTGCTTTGATTAGTACAACAACAACAGAAGTTTTTATTAAAGGATACTAAGATCCATAACAGCTTCCAAGTAGCCCATGAGGTGGGGGGGGGGTTTACTTTGAGGATAGTATGGTCCTTAGTCTCCTGTAATGTGCAAAGCAGACCTCAGTTGTTTTGTATTCTAGAAAAGGGATTGAGAGTTTGAAGTACTGTAATCTATGCTCCTGCTAAGAAGGCACGCTGCCTATCATTTGAACTTAAAACAGGGCAGATGTTTAGGAGGATTTGTTCCGAGATCAAGCAGTGGGTTTTTAAATATATATATATATATATATATATATAATTCTGCCACAGGGAACTGCACATTGAAATGACAAATGGCAAGTGAATAGGGCTTCTGGCAGCGCTTAGAAAGACAAAGGATTCCATCACTCTGCAAGAAATGCAAACAGAAGAGCTTCCCCCATATTGCAAGGCAGTTGTCAAGCCTGCAGGGGGCTCCCTTGGGCTTCAGAGTAATTGTCTGGGATTGTTACTTAGTGAGCAATGAGGCCACTGTGTAGATGTAGCCAATGTGGTTTCTGCGAGCAAAAATGTGTTACCAGTTGGAAGTTATTGACAAAGAAACTCTAACCTTCTGAGAAATCATCACTGGTATTTCAGAACGATGGAGCACTTCATGTGTTTACTGCTGACATTTTAATGGGGTGACATTATTGTTGTGTTATTAAGAGGACATAGGTACCAGGCAGAAACCTAGCCTTCATTCATTCACTCATTCACTCATTCATTCATTCATTTATAGGCTACCCTTCCGAAGTAGCTCACAACACATTAAAACACGAGATTTTGTCTCTAAAATAATAAAATCATAATTCTAAACACAACTCATCAACAAATATAATGGCGGAAGCAGCTATAATAAAAATAAATAAATAAATAAATAAATAAATAAAATTATTTTATTTATATCCCGCCCTCCCCAGCGGAAGCCAGGCTCAGGGCGGCTAACAACAATAAAATAGTACAACATTATAAAATCATTTCATTATAAAATTAATTCAAATCAAATTGATGGCAACCATTGGGCTAGAGTTCTGTGAAGATTGCCAAAGGAGGGAGTCAGGCTGTGCCCTGACCAAAAGCCTGGTGGAACAGCTCTGTCTTGCAGGCCCTGTGGAAAGATGTCAAGTCCCACAGGGCCCTAGTCTCTTGTGACAGAGCGTTCCACCAGATCAGAGCCACAGCCGACAAAGCCCTGGCTCTATTTGAGGCCAGCCTAACCTCTCTGTGGCCTGGGACCTTCAAGATGTTTTTGTTTGAAGACCTTAAGTTCCTCTGTGGGACATACCAGGAGATAGTATCAGCAGGTCGGGGGGACAGATCTAAGACAGTTAAAAAAGTTGATTAGAGTAAAAATACATCTTTAATTTTTAATTTTTTTAGGAAAAACACAATAGAAAACAGGTCATATATATGGAATGATCCATTGGGTGCATGTCAAGTGCTAAGTTGGTAACAGTTATGAGTGGTTATTCTGAGTGACAACCACACATCTGTTCTGAGGAAGGACTGCAGCTCAGTAGTAGATATAGTGCATTGCCCCACCAGACTCACTCTGCCCTCAGGAAACCCCCAACTGCTTGCCTTCTTACTTAGAACCAACCTAGAAGGATGAACCTACAACTTTCTCCTCCTCAGTCGCAGTGCTGCCCTTGTAGGACTCAACAGGGAGGAGGATGGGTCTGGCTCCACGCACAGTTGACCTCCTTACCTTCCACCCTACCACTCAAAATGGGCACCAGCCACCACTTGTTCAATCCTTGGTGTCCCCAGTTTAAAGGTCTGGGTAACAAGTGATGGGTAAGGTGCTTCTCTGTCTGAGACCCTGGAGAGCGGCCATGAGGCAGAACAGACATTACTGAGCTACATGGACAAATAATCTGGCCTTGTAGAAGGGAGTTCCCTACACACCTGGAAAAGCTGGTGCTACCCCAACCAAAAAAGAAAAGAAAAGAAAAAGCCTTAAAACAGTGTTTCAAAGCTAACTTATGGATCCTCATATGTATAAAACAGAGGTAGAGAACTTTTTATAGTCCAAGGGTCACATTCTTCCCCAGAGGTGCAGTGGGTTCGTGCATCTGGCTGTTAACCAGAAGGTTGCTGGTTTGAGCCCACCCAGGGACAGCTGTGGGTAGGATTCCTGCAATTCAAGGGATTGGACTAGATGGCCCTACCAACTCCACAATTCTATAGTTGTGTGATTCCCTTGTGGACAACATTATGGGGGCTGCATGCCAGTTGTGGCTACGGCCAGAAGTAAAAGTGGGTGTGAAGAGAGGCAAATGTTACTCTTATCTTCGCACAACAGGGATGTGTAAAATACAGAGGTGCACACATCTCTCTACCATCCATCCATCCATCCATCTAGACAAGCAGGAGGCATTGTCACTGTATTAAGGAAACAATCTGATGTATTAAGGAAACTGTACTAAGGAAACTGTACTAAGAGGGACGTGGGTGGCGCTGTATGTAAAACCTCAGCGCCTAGGACTTGCCAATCGCATGGTCGGTGGTTCAAATCCCCGCGGCGGGGTGAGCTCCCGTCGTTCGGTCCCAGCTCCTGCCCACCTAGCAGTTCGAAAGCACACCTAAGTGCAAGTGGGTAAATAGGTACCGCTTTATAGCGGGAAGGTAAACGGCGTTCCCTTGTGCTGCGCTGGTGCAGGCTCGCCAGAGCAGCTTCGTCACGCTGGCCACGTGACCCGGAAGTGTCTTCGGACAGCGCTGGCCCCCAGACTCTTAAGCGAGATGGGCGCGCATCCCCAGAGTCGGTCACGACTGGCCCATACGGGCAGGGGTACCTTTACCTTTACCTTTTACTAAGGAAGCACTCTTGGAGGCCAAAGAGCAGTGCCGATGAAGGATGTGGCCACCTGGAGAGGAAGTATGGCCTCGGAAGAGTTCTGAGAGCTGGATAGAGAAGTCTGGAGGACCATAGTTAATCCCTGGAGCTGAGCTTCCCTACCCCTTGCATAAAACATTTGAGACATTTCAAGGGAATCCAGAAGGGGTCTGGTGAGATGCTGTGCATCCATAACGTGGCTGCCATCTCACATGGCTGCTTTTCCTTCAAGGTATGGTAGGGATGAGGAACATGTGATGCTCCAGATGATACATATCAGTGCATATATTAGTGAAAATAACATACACAAGTGCACAATTGCTGGAAAAATTAGGCAGAAATGGCATGTCAAATTGTGTCATAGTAGGAGAAATTTGCTCAACAATGCTGACAAATTTTCATGAGGATTTCTTTAAGAAAGAAAGAAATTGCTTATTTTGTCTACGATTTTTACATTTCTGCATAGACTTGAAAATAAAGGACAGTGGTTACCATGATGCAGGAAAAGAAAATAAAAGAAAAGAAATTACAAACCGATATGGAAACTGGGAGGAAGGAACTTAAGACTGGAAGAGGGAGAAAAATGATAGAAACTGAAATTGACAGATTCAACATATACACTTCACTTCCTGTGGCAATTCTTAACAGCACTTCACAAGTAGCAAGTGAAGGATTTTTAAGAAGGAAAAAACACTCAATTAACCGTAAATGTAAAATCAGGCCTTATACTGATCTAATATCCAACAGATTAAGCATTTGTTAAATTAATCTCAATCGCCTTTTCATTCTGAAGTTTATTTTCTTGTTAGTATAGTATGTTGGATCTCAAATATTTGAATAAAAACATTTAAGCTGGAACTTTACTCAACAGAGCCCTAGCACCGTTTTGTCAATAATCTGTACTAATTTGATAATAATTTACTAATTTGATCGCAGCTTCAAGCAATTAGGCCCAATACCAATTTCTTCATTAGCACCTCAGTGTATTGCTTTTATTTATAGAGAGTGTTCTTGCTTCTAAACCCTTTTCCCTCTCTCAGTTTGCTAATGAAAAAAACACACTTAGTAGTTTAAAGAAACTCATTCAAGTATTCTCCCCCCCCAAATAAAAATCTAGAGTTGGCTAGGGATGAGGGAGAAATTAAATTCCATTTTCATTTGAAAACAAACCTATCATTATTTCCTTATTTGCATTTCACAAAACAATGCACAAACTGAAGCACAGCCATCCTTCAAAATACACAGGTTTCCAAAATTCCGAGGCAATTCTTCAGCCAAGTACCAGTAATTTGTTCATATATATATACTAGAAACTTAGAAACTTCAATAACCAGTATACAAATAGCTGAAACAAATATTAACGAACATAACATAAAATGGGCTATACTATGCAAAATATAGTTGCGTGTCAAGGTCCCCAAGCCACCCCTCAAATAACTCACAACACACACATAATTTTTGTTTAAGGTTTTTGGCATAATTTTGGCCACAACTTTATTGAAATACATAAATGTAGGTGGTTGTTTAGGCATTGGTAAAGTATCTGTCCCCCCACCTGGGGACAGAACTGATTTCCGGGCACCACCAAAAGCCAGTAAGGGAAAACAATATTGGGGAGAAAATGGAGCTGAGTCACAGGCCCTCACCTCTCCCCGCATGCTCCCCAAGACTTGCCGGCCCTAGCCCCATTCCAGGGATTCGGACGAAAAGATGGCAAGCCCTTGGATTCCTTTAACGGAATTCCCTTTCCGCAGCAACCATGGAGGGGCAGGACCAGCCTATTCTAACCCCTCCTCCAACCAATTTATAACCAATGCCTAACCTCAACCTTACAAGTTGTGATGATTTGCTACGCAGTAGGCAAAAACCAAATGGCCCAGCCAATCAGCCAGATGGACAAAATTCCTACCAGGCCCCTGCCCCAACGCAGACGACCCCATGACAAGCATAGCAAGGTCAACGCAAAAAAACCTTTAATTTAGGGCGGGTAGGCGGGTGATCTGTTGCACACAGCAA
Organism: Podarcis filfolensis; assembly: GCF_964270895.1. Lineage (NCBI taxonomy): Eukaryota > Metazoa > Chordata > Lepidosauria > Squamata > Lacertidae > Podarcis > Podarcis filfolensis. Next base: position 30,167,684 of record NC_139618.1, read on the forward strand.
AGAGAAAGCTCCAGGCTGCGTGCAGAGTATTTAAAACATTTGACCCCTCCCACCCAAATTGCAACATAACATTTACCCCAGCAACCCAGCCATCCAATCGTTGCCCTAGGCCCTCTTTAGAAACCCTCCCTGGCAACAGAGGGGTGACTCGGCAGACCCCACCACAACATGTGCTCTCCATGAGGGAGAACACGCTTTTCCAGAATGTGTATATTGGGAGAAATTCACACCAAAATGTTGATGAATTTTCAGGAGGACTATTTTTTAAATATAAAAATGACAAGCTGATGTAGAAAGGGGGGAAACTGAATTTGTCTGGCGAAAATTAACAGATTCACCCATGTCAAGGGTTGAACCTGCTGGACTCCAAATCCCATCTCCCCCCCCCCCCCAGCATGACTAATGGCCAGGGATGATGGGAGTTGGAGCCCAACAACATCTGGAAGATCACAGGACGGTCAGCCCTGCTTTAGTCAATCATATGTAAATGAGAACCAAATGCATTATTTTGAGTTGGCAAATCACTTGTCCCTGCCAGGGACGGAGTTAAAATGGATGGTCCAGAGATTATTTTGAAGCCTGGGAATTTGATATCACTGAGCTGCATAACAATGAGAAATGAGAGACCTTGGGGGATATCTGTGTGCTGTGAGTAAGAATGGAATGCTGGGAATGCAGAGGGGTTTGTGCTTATTAGAACCAGTCAGATGTTTATGGATGGAAAAATAGTGAGAGTAATGGGTTATATGTATGGATTATTGATTTATAGATTATTGATTTAAGGATTTATGTGGGCTGACAAAGTGAAGAGTCACTCTTCTTCTTGATATTTGGGAATAGTTAAGTAAAAGTCTAGCAGGAATCGAAAAAGAGCAGCTGATGGGAAATGAAGAAGTGGACAATAGAAAAAAGGGATAAAATGCTAAAATGGGTTAATTTTCTTGAAATGTAATTTGTAAATGTATGATACTGAGCAGCAACTGAGAGCGGGAAGTGAAACATCAAGGCAGAGGGACGGGAAGTCAACTTTTAAATTTGCATTAAATTTGCATTAATTTGATGTTCATCTGTTTTAAAAAATTGAAAAGCAATAAAAATTAATCAGCAAAAAAAAAGAAGCAACTTGTCCCTGCCAATGAAAATTGCGCCATTTAATCTGTAGTCTACATTGGGGAGAGGAGCCTCCACTGGCATCAATAGAGGATTCCCTCTTAATAGAAATAGCAGCATTAATTGGCACTTGGGAAGAAGGGGCATGGACACAAGAACTACCCACATTGGAAGAATGGCAGACTAAGGTAATAGACTATATGGGACTGGCGGAGATGACCGGCAGAATCCGAGACCAAGGGAAAGAGACGGTGGAAGAAGACTGGAAGAAGTTTAAAATCTATCTCAAGAACTGTTGTAAAATTAATGAATGCTAAAATGTTTTGGGTAATGCAAAATAGAATTGCAGCGATTAACAATTGAATATGAGAAATAAGATCTAAAGAAAGTGGTATATTGAAATTAGGGGATGCTGAAAAGATTGATAACAGGGATGCAGAAAGGGGAGGTATGGGGAAGTCGCTGAAAGAAGGTTCAAGAAAAGAAAGGTTAAGAAAGTATACGTGTTTATATGTTTGTATGTCTATGTATTGTGTTGTATTGTTTTGTATTATGTGTGGAAAAACCAATAAAAAAATTATTTAAAAAAAAAAAAAGGGAAGAAGGGGCATGATTTTTGACTAGAACACAGGCAGGAGAACAGGGGTAAAATTCCTTCCCCAACCCATTGAGTTCCATTGTCGCTTGGGATCTCCTGTAGCTGCTATTTATGCTTTGTAAATTGCATTCACACAGTTAACGTCACATCTAGTTTGGTCTTCTGTGCCAATGCTACATAGCTGAACATTGCCCCAAGCTACGGCTTGATGGGTGCCAAATATATGATGGAACCGAGCACTCTCAGCCCCAGGACACTGTCTGGAGAACAGAGCTGCATCCCAAGAATGCACAAGTTGTCTGTCCCTCACCTAGGGAAATGTCATCATAGGTGGGGGGGGGGATGTATTGGATACATACCAAGCAGGCAAGTATCCTGTATCAGAAAACAGCTATATCTAGTGTTAAGGACTAAAATGATTGATTATTCAAGAGCTGCAAAAAGGGCTGCAGATCAGAAGCAACCAGCAGCTCCCCAAACCTGTAAGTAGAAAGATCAATAGACACATCAAATGGAGCCAGAGTTGATACAAAGCTAACAAGCAGACAGACAAATGTAGACTTATACTTTTTATTATTTAGCTAGGAATACTGACAAACACTCTTCTCATACAGCCAGAGCTTAAATTCTTGCAAAAATAGAAGAAGGATTTTGACACATCTGGAGGTGGGACTTCTCATTCTGAAGAAAAGACACCTTCCTGCGTTTCAGACATACTTTTCATTCAAAACTGACTTAGGTCCAGCCTCGAAGCATCATCTGTGATGTCATGTAAAAATTCCCTCATGATCTCACCTTAGCCCGTGCTCCCCAGTTCTGCAGATGGCCATAAACTGAGCTAACTTCTCCATATCCTGATGTGTCAAATTAACTTCTGCTAAGACCACTCACTTCCTGTCTGATCACTGAAAATATTTTTGTTTTCTATATATACAAAAGTTTTTCCTTGCCTTGGTATTGGATATTTCTTAAATTTACTGAACATCTATGGTTACTTCATGCCATCAAAACTCATGTGCCTAAAATATTTCTGTACCGTTATCTGTTTAATAAATTTGTATGGATAAGACCTTCCTCTTGCAAGCATTTCAATAAGATGAGAATGGGAGGGAAACTCTTTCTGTCAACTGCTTTTAATCAACTTTCTCCACACCACGCATAATCTTAGACACCTCTGTTATGTCCTCCTTTATGCACCTTTCTCAACTAAAAAGCCACAAATGGTGTAACTTTTCCTCTTGGGGTTTAGTTGATTCTTGCCCCTGCATGATAAACTGTACCTACTATAATTTTCTTGTATCCAGCTATTAAAAATACAAGAGTTCTTAATACTGAATGCCGTTCTCCATTTTTGGAGTTTGAGATTGTAATCTCTGTTTGAGTTTGTAATCTCTATTTGAGTTTGTAATCCTTGTCAGAATACATACTTTTGAATGGATTAGTTTTTGTTACAATAAACATACTTTTGCATGCAATTTTGACTGACGTATTGTTTTAGGGAAACTGCTTGCAAAAATATGCACTCTTTTGTATGCTATTGCCATGAGCACTTTCATTACTATGCACATTTCTTCCTAATATTTGTATTTATGTAAACATTGTTTGGTTGGAAAGCTCCCTTTGAAGATTTGCATAAGAGTGAAATGCAAAGGCTGCCTGTTTTGGCTCTTAAATTGTACCGGAAAGTACAAATTCGATAAATTCAGCTTTAAATGCAAACTGAATTGAAATTCACCTCCATCCCTAATCCTGTCTACCTTTAACTCTGGTTACCCAATATTAGGCAAAATGGTGGTGGTGAGGCTCTAGGAAGATGGAGCACTAAAAGGCAAAGTAGAACAAAGTCTATTCACATCACTGAATGCTTATTTTCCCTATTAATGGGGAGCAGAGGTGTTTGCTCTGCACCTGACCTTTGCATGCTGAAGATCGAAAGGTGACTTGGAAGCATGTTTGTTGAATGTACTTAGAGGCCTCCCTGCAACTGGGAATCCTGTTTTAGGATTCCTGACCATAATGCAAGTGAGTTGAGCCCAATGCTTGCAGGTGTGTTATGCCAAATGCATGTACAAACTTCTTTCAGACCTTTCAGGAAGGATTGAGGTGGAGTACCCATGCACTGAAACATTGGGGGAATAGGCTGGCACGTAGCTACCCAGTTCTTTCCCCATTTTAAATCCCCAGGCATTCTTCTGAATGCTTGGATAGGGCAAGTGTATCATGGACAATAGAACCTCTAAATTAAACACAGAGAGACACCCATGAGTCTCACAAACTCCAGAAGTGACTCAAGTATGGAAGACCATAGGATATTTTATGGGGTAGATTTGTGAATCTCAGTAGAAGCCTGAACAAAATACAGAATGCAAACCATTCTGTACATAAGCCAGAATGCTTATGACACATCTAAATTTTGCTAGACCCAACCATGGCAGAAGGCAAGCAATGTCTCCCTGTTTCTGTTTTGCATTGATATTGGTCTACATGGGAGTATGAGAATGAGTGAAACTTAGCCCAGCTTGAAGAACTGCTTTAGTTTGGAACTGGAAGAGAACATAAACCCATCACTACCCATCTGCTCTTTCAAATGCCTTTCATCCATTTCAGTCCCTGAAGCATTATCACTCAGCAGGCACTGAAAACCACGCACTAGGTAAGCATCCCTGCCTTAAACCACACTTGGCATATATATTTGCATTACAAAGGTTGGGCACAGCCCCCCATCACTGCCAGACTGTAGCAAGATTCCAGGGGGTTCAAGGTGCTCACCCAAGGTTGTGTTTCCGTTGGGAAATCAAGGCATAGCAGAGACTTGTGCCTTTAAGACATATGGTTTATTGTACACATGTTTATACCTGGGTCTACTTTGGGGAGAGTTTGCAGCATTCACATCTTAGGAGAAGCCCATCCTTCACAAAAGTCTAGCATTGGATTCCCAAACATCTCTGTGCCTCTGTCCCAGCCTGCCAGAGAGAGCCTCCCAGCCAGTCAGCCAGCCAAGATGGTTCTGGCCTTCGCAGCAGCTCATCCAGTTCTTCCCCTTCTTCCCCACCCTCTAGATTTCAAAAGGACACATTTTTCCTGGATGACATCATGCCTCCTGTAACCTCCTCTTAACTTTGCTATTTACCCAGATCTCAGACAGAGAGGCAATGAACAGCCACTGTGCTGTAATTATACCTTGATGGCCCTTCTCCCCAGGCGATTTCCTAGTTTAGCCTGCAGTTTAAATCTGGCATCTGGCATCTTCCCTTCAATACTGCATATATTATCTCAATTCTACCATTTATTAATTTCTAGCATTCCCTGATTCTAGCAGTTATGGATGACCTTGCACCCTGAAACTCTTGTTACCTCAGATCTGTTAAAATACATACAAATGCACTCAAATCAATGGACTGACCCTTCACGGCCTAGGACCCTCATACCTACGGGACCACCTTTCCCGGTATGCCCCACGCAGAGCCTCAAGGTCCATAAATAGCAACACCCTGGTGGTTCCGGGCCCTAAGAAAGTTAGATTAGCTTCAACCAGAGCCAGGGCCTTTTCCACACTGGCTCCGGCCAGGTGGAACGCTCTGCCTCATGAGACCAGGGCCCTGCAGGATCTGATTTCTTTCCACAGGGCCTGTAAGACAGAGTTGTTCTGCCTGGCCTTTGGCTTGGAGCCACTTTGATTCCCTCTCCCTTCTTTCTTTTTTCTTTTTCCTTTCTCCTCCTGTGATGAGGCTGCATTTTAATATTTTAATGTTTCAATAATTTAATTGTTGTATTTAATCTTGTTTTTAAGTTGTATTCATTCATCTTGTTTTTATTATTGCTTGTTAGCCGCCCTGAGCCCAGCCTTGGCTGGGGAAGGCAGGGTATTATTATTATTATTATTATTATTATTATTATTACACATAAACTGCTGGGGGAGTTTTGATCCATTAGCCCAGGGAGGTACCTGCGTCTCTCCAAATGTGCTTGGACTTCTGCTCTCATCATCCTGGACCATTTGTCATGCTGGTTGTGGTTGATGGGAGTTGGTGTTTGACAGCATTTGGAGGACCACGGGGCCCCCACCTTTGCAATAGTTTTATAGTAGAGCTATTTGGTACAGATAGAAATAAGGGATTCAGAGAAGCAAGAAATTGAAACCGTTTGACTGGATGGAGGGAGACCTTGGCAATGGGGAAGAGGGAAAAAATGGAGGTCAAACAGAAAAAGGAAAGGACACAAAGTGACCTAAAGAAAATCCCTATAGCAAGCAGCAGCAGACACTTTTAAAATCCCAGCCTTAGAGGATAAAAATGTGCTTTACATCATGCCTGATCAATTTCAGGAGCTCCATGAGCTAAGAGCTCTCTTCAGCTGACTGTGTCCTGCTTCCAGCCTCCAGCTGCTTCTGAGGGCTGTGTGAGCAGCAACTGATCTTGGCTGACACATGGGGATGACGTGTGCCATGCAGGCACATTAACATGCAGGGCAGGATTTGCCTCTGATAATCAGAACCAAAAGCCAGGAAAAGTAACTTTCAGTTAAGGGGGGGGGGGAGGAATTCTATTACAGATCAGCTAGCTGTGAAATGCCATACCTGAACATGATCTGCCAGGAAGAATACAAAGGCAAGAGGTGGCCAGAGATGCTTCTAGCAAAAGGAAGGAGATTTCCTGAAAAGGTTTAGAAGGGTTGTCTGGAAGGAAGGAAGGAAGGAAGGAAGGAAGGAAGGAAGGAAGGAAGGGAAAGAGTGCAGAGGGATGCATGAAAAATGATGCCCTAAAAAATTCAAACGAGATATCTGCCTGAATCTGCTGCAGAAGGATATCTGGAGTTTGGGGCCCGCCTTTTCAGTGCTATGCTGATAAGACCCCAGCCCTACCTTTCCTTTTTAGCTGATGTCAAAGAGACTACCAAAGTCTGAGCACAATGATTAATTGAATATGGGCTAATGAGTTGAGGTTTATTTGTGGCCAACCAGATACTTATGGGAAGTCTGCAAGCAGCACTGAGTGCAACAGCACTCTCCCTTAGCTGTGATTTCCAACAACTGGTATTCAGAACCATACTGCATCTGGAAGTAGATGGGGAACATAGCCCTCCTGGTTGATAGTTGACAGAGACGGTGGGCAAACCTTTAGGAAGGCTTTCCTTTAAGTTCTGTGGCAGTTTGGAAAGCAGGTAGCTTTGGGTGAGAAAATACAGCAAAGTCCAACCCACAAAGAGGAATGGGTGAATATGTGTATTTTGGTTACTCTCTTTTTCCCATAACAGTCCTCCACATTTCCACTTTTTTATGTCCTTGTGAAAATTCCCCAACATTTTTATCCAAACCTCTTCTAATATACAAATGCAATTTTCTAATATGGACTTTCCTCCCCCCCCCCCAAAAAAAACAAATTTCCCCAATGTAATGTATTTTGCTATGTTGTTTTCACTAATGTATGCATTTGTATGTCTTTAAACCGTACATGTTCCTTGGCCAGAGAACTTTGGTGCAAAATTCAGAAAAGTTCAAAGTATGACTTCGTTTTGGTTGACTTTTCCTTCCCGAAAGTCAAATAAGGCAAGTTCACTTTAATTGCAAACTGAATCAAATGTCTCTCCCATCGCTCCCCAGAAACCAGCTTAGCAAGCTGTATTTTGGAGAAACTTGGGGAGAGGGCAAAAACATTTCTAGCCATGGAAGCTGCTGTAGTCTGACAAGCTTGTGCCAACCTGGCAAACACAGAGGCTCCCCATCCCCTCTAGGCAACTCTGGTTTGGCATAGGGGAGAGGAAATGCCCCCTGCAGAATCTTTTCAGTATGCACATAGCCATGGTGTTGTGTCTAAGGCCAAGCAAGTGTGAAGGAGGGAGGGAGTGAGAAAGAGGAAGAGTTAGATTCAGGATGCCCTGCTAAATCCCCCTAGGGACCAAATCCAAAGTGTCTGCTTTCAGGAGATAAACAGAAAGCGCTGTTCATCGTGGGAAAGGAGAGTGGCTGAGTGGAGTGTTAATCTCTTCATGTCCGAGGTCCCATCACCATGACAAAAACCAGGGTAGGGGGAAAGAAGCCTTACTGGGGGCAATGCCGTGACTGTAAATACTTCAAATCACTTGCGTGAAAACATCTCCAGTGCATGCAGTTTAGAAGATGTGCAAAGCAGGGAAATGGTCCTTAATATGTGCTTCAAGACTTGTGATGGAAGAGATGCAAGATCTTTGCTGGGTTTTATCAGGGATGTTTGACTCCTGGTGTGTTTATGCTACATTCCCTGTAGCTACTAGACACAGTGACTATGCTCTGCCTCCAGTCAGAGACAGTAAAGCTTCTGAATACCAGTTGCTGGAAAGCACAGATCCTGCTTGTGTGCTCAGATCCTGCTTGTGGGTTTTGCATGGGAATCCAGCAGGCTCTTCTTCTGTTCATAGCGCTGAGGTTATTAATAATAATAATAATAATAATAATAATAATAATAATAATAATAATTTATTACTTATACCCCACCCATCTGGCTGGGTTTCCCCAGCCACTCTGGGCAGCTTCCAACCCAATATTAAAAACAATACAGCATCAAACATTAAAAACTTCCTTAAACAGGGCCGCCTTCAGTTGTCTTTTAAAAGTAAAATAGTTGCTTATTGCCTTGACATCTGCTGGGAGGGCGTTCCACAGGGCAGGCGCCACTACCGAGAAGGCCCTCTGCCTGGTTCCCTGTAACCTCACTTCCCTCAGCGAGGGAACTGCCAGAAGGCCCTTGGAGCTGGACCTCATGGGGCTGAACGATGGGCGTTGGGGAAGCTCCTTCAGATATACAGGACCAAGGCCGTTTAGGGCTTTAAAGGTCAGTACCAACACTTTGAATTGTGCTCAGAAGCGTACTGGGAGCCAATGAATTGGCTCATAGAATTGTAGAGCTGGTAATGACCACAAGGGTCATCTAGTCCAAGCCCCTGAACTGCATGAATCGTTTTGCCCAGTGTGGGGCTAGACCCCATGATCCTTAGATTAAGGGTTTTGTGCTCTGCCAACTGAGCTATCCTAGCTCCAAGTCACCAAGTAGTATAAGGCAGGTAATCATACTTGGCCACCAAGGCTATGTCAATGGCCGATTTTGGGGTCTCAAATTTCAGCAGCGCCTTGTGCAGCACCAAAATTCGGTGCCCCCATCTCTCACCTTCCATTCTACATCATAGCTGAAGACTCCTCTGCAGTGCCCCCAAGACTCAGCACCCAGCAGGACCGAACCAGTCACAACTCATTAAATCTGTCTCTGGCTAAGTGCTCCAAGTGCAGCCACATATCAGTGGAATGATGCTGAGATGATATTGGAGGAACATTCACACAGATTAGCACCATAGTGTTACTTTTGTTATGGAAGACTATTGGTTTATCTTGTCAGCAAAGCTTGTCAGCACTAAATCATTATCAGCCTCCCAGTTGTTGCCAAGTAGAAGGTGAATTTACACAAAGACACACAGTGGCGAAGGAAGAGGAGTGCGGGGGGAGCGCACAGCACCCGGCAGCGCGATCCTGGTGGGGTGCCATCACGGCTGCTCCCGCACTGGGCACCCCGCCCCCACCTGCTCTCCACCCCCCAGTGCCAGAGCATGAAGCTCCACCACAGTGGCGTAGCGTGGGTTGTCAGCACCCGGGGCAAGGCAAGTAATTTGCGCCCCCTAACCCGTGGATTTGCGCCCCCTAACCCATGGATTTGCGCCCCCTAACCCATGGATTTGCCCTAACCCCAGATGTTGCGCCCGGTGCGGCCGGCCCCCCCTGCACCCCCCACGCTACGCCACTGCTCCACCACTGAACACACACACAGAGACACACAGACACACTGCTTTGGGGTGGTCAGTGGTAGAAATTGCTGCTTGCAGAAACTATTTTAAATTGTGCAGATGGTGGAATCAGAAAACCCTGTTTCAAAGCCTGATATTTTAATACTTCCTTTCCCTTCCTCTTGCAGGATCACAGCTGCCTGGTCCCACGGAGTGTTTTTTTTTTTTTGTTTTTTTTTTGTTCCTTAATCAAACAGTCCAGAATTTTTCCTGTTAAAAAATTCCTCAGAAGTAAAGTATGCTCTAAACTGTACAGGGCCAAACTGAGACTGAGACGCTGGAAAGTTTTCTCAATACGGTCAGAGCAATGGAAATAAAGTTTGCCTTCAGAAGTCGTGGAATATTTCATTGGCAAAGCTGAATAAAACATGTTCAGGAATCGTTGATGTCTAGTGAGTCATGTTACAGTGCAAGGGATTGGAAAATAGCTTCCAGTGCACTTCTACCCTATGAAGAGCGATTTTTGTTGCAAATATTTGTAGTTAAGGGCAAATCTAAAGTAAAAGAGTAATTTGGACTGGGGTAAGGGCAAATTCCATTTTCCAAGGATGCTGCCTCAGCTGTGGAACATCCACACTTTCTGCCACTTTTTTGTGGGGTTGGGGAGGAGTTTGTATAAATTTATATATTTTTCTGTGCCAAAGGACTTACCATATCATAGAAGGCAGCAGAGACTTCTGCAAGTTTTTGCTCCTTTTAAAATCTAGAAAGAGCCTTGGTGTGTCTTGAAGCAGCCATAAAGCTATTGGAGCTTAAGGATGGTGTGTGTGTGTGTGTGTGTATGGGGTGGGCACACATGCACTCTGAAAGTACCAACACAAAATCTGCCAAAAGCTTTGGGCCACTGCTAATTTACACCCCCAGAAAGCAGCTTAATGTTAGTATGTTTTCTTTTTCTTCTTTTGATTTCCAATTCTTTAGTATGAAGTTAAAATAACAATCCAGTATGCAGTGATCCATGCGACAGTCATCTCCAGCCTTGACTACTGTAATTCGCTCTACGCGGGGCTGCCCTTGAAGCTGTCCCAGAAACTCCAGCGGGTACAGAATGCTGCAGCGAGGCTCCTCACGGGGTCTCTGCCATGGGAGCATATTCACCCAGTGCTTTTCAAGCTGCACTGGCTCCTGGTGGAGTACAGGGTCAGATTTAAGGTGCTGCTTTTGACCTTTAAAGCCCTTCAAGGCCTAGGACCCTCGTACCTACGGGACCGCCTCTCCTGGTATGCCCCACGGAGAGCCTCAAGGTCCATAAATAACAACACCCTAGTGGTCCCAGGCCCTAAGGAAGTTAGATTGGCCTCAACCAGAGCCAGGGCCTTTTCAACTCTGGCTCCGGCCTGGTGGAACGCTCTGCCTCATGAGACCAGGGCCCTGCAGGATCTGATTTCTTTCCGCAGGGCCTGTAAGACAGAGTTGTTCCGCCTGACCTTTGGCTTGGAGCCAATTTGATTCCCTCTCCCTTCTTTCTTTTTTCTTTTTCCTTTCTCCTCCTGCGATGAGGCTACATTTTAATATTTTAATGTTCCATTATTTTAATGTTGTATTTTATTTTTGTTTTTAAGTTGTAATCATTCATCTTGTTTTTATTATTGCTTGTAAGCCACTGTGAGCCCGGCCTTGGCTGGGGAGGGCGGGGTATAAATAAAATATTATTATTATTATTATTAATAATATGAAATACAGTAAATTAAAAAGTGTGTTGGGTGGGGTGATAGTACCAAAAAAACCACCCAGGGTTCACAGCCATCACTTCATAAAATAAAGTACATTCTCAAAAGACCACACCATGAATTAGATGTTACAGCAAAAAACAACCTAATACAGAAAGAATACAAAACAAATGTTATTAATGCCAAATAAAGCCATATTTCATCGGGACTTGGTTCCTATTTTGTAACATCCCCTCCCACACATAGGGGAACCAATTCTTGTTTGTTTTCCTATTGCTGAGTGTCAGCTTTAGTACAGCTCCTGCAAGTAGATAGAAATGTTAAATCTGGTAAACTTCTTAGGGTACCAATACTACATATGCAATCCTTACATGGGAGAAAGTCTCATAGGCAACTGACGTGCATAGAGATGTACAGAAATGTATGTCATGAAAATCAACCAGAGAGAAGAATACAACATAAAATTAGTGAAACAATGAATATTGCATGTCTTAGTTCCCAAAGCAAAAGAAATATGCAGCTATGTAGAAGTCTCCCCAAATAAACTAGCTTTTGGACAAGAGAGAGCTGAAGAAGCTGTAAAATGAAAGGAAGGAGGGTTCTTCTGTTAAAAAGTCAGTGGCTGGCTGAATCCCTTCCATATTTTTTTTTATTATTGAAAGTTATTGTGTAAGGGAAGAACAGAGTAATCTGAGAAATGTGTTAGGACATTTGCATAGTACAAGAGGTATAAGGGTATTCACAGCTTTCAAAAGTTGGGGTGGATAAATCTGTCAGATTTGGTTTGTCTCAGTTTTCCCATCTAAAGTTCAATTCTCCACATTTCCACAGTTAGCAATTTTTAAAAAGACCTTCACCAAAATTTAGGGTGATTTCCCCTCCCCCCAATATACACACTTTTTGCATCATTTGTAGTGTTAGAGAACCATTTCACAGTGGTGTTTTGTTGTTGTTTAGTCGTTTAGTCATGTCCGACTCTTGATGACCAGAGTACTCCAGGCACTCCTGTCTTCCACTGCCTCCCACAGTTTGGTCAAACTCATGCTGGTAGCTTCGAAAACACTGTTCAACCATCTCGTCCTCTGTTGTCCCCTTCTCCTTGTGCCCTCCATATTTCCCAGCATCAGGGTCTTTTACAGGGAGTCTTCTCTTCTCATGAGGTGGCCAAAGTACTGGAGCCTCAGCTTCAGGATCTGTCCTTCCAGTGAGCACTCAGGGCTGATTTCCTTCAGAATGGATAGGTTTGATCTTCTTGCAGTCCATGAGACTCTCAAGAGTCTCCTCCAGCACCATAATTCAAAAGTTAGGGGACTTCAATATCCATGCCAAGGCTGCCTCAAACAGGCTGGCTTGGGACTTCAGGATCTCATGACAGCCATGGGCTATCTCAATCTATCACTGGCCTAATACATATGGCCGGACAAAACACCAACTTAATAACAATAACAATGATGGTATATTATTTGCCCCAGCCAATCTGGGTGGCTTCCACTGGACATTTTAGTAATGCTCCATTGATTGTGGTGGGGTGGTGGGTTCATTGTGAGTCTGTTGCCATGGACGACTCAATCCCTGGTGAGATTTGGGCTGAATATGTGGCTACTCCACTCTCTGGGGTGGGGTGGAGCATTAAGATTCTCTGCCCTCAAAGACTTGTGGAATCTGATGGATCCCTAAAATACTCAGGGAGGGGGTCTGACTGACATGGCTGGCACACATGTCAACGCTCTTGTCTCACTGTGGAATGTTGAGATTTGTAGAACCATTGACACAATATGTCACTGTGGAGCACATAGACCATGTTGGTACTCTAGTAAGCTGCATGCAATGCAACAGGAGGTTTGGCAGCTAAGAACGCAGGTGGTGAAAATCTTGGTCAGAACCTGGCCAAACATGGGTGAGGTTACATCATTGGTAACAGCAGTGATGGAGAAAGCTTACCTCTCTGCCACCATTACATCAGCAAATAGTTGTCTGGAAGAGCTTTTCTGAGTGGTGAATGGACTTTTCTCATGTGGCCAAGAAAACATTGCACTGACACCCTTCGCAGCTTATTGTAAACAATTTTGTGAGGAACTTTAAGGACAAAACCGCTCAGTTTCAGAAAGAGTTGGATGCCACAGTTACAGCAAGTCAAATGGAGGGCTCCAGAGCACTATCTGATTCATCTGTACTTGATTATTGTGGCCTGAGGATGTGGACAAAGTGCTGGAAAAAGTGCATTCAACCATTTGCTCCCTTGACCCCTGCCCACCTTGGCTTCTTAGAGCTAGCCATACGGGGTTGACCGGGTGAGTCAAGGAAGTGATTAGTGCTTCACTGGAGGAGGGGAAAGTACCTTTAGCCCTTCTGAGTTCAGGTAGGCTCATCTTTAAATGTAAACAGAACCACTTTTCTTTCCCATCTCTATCAAAGGTACGCTGATAGACCACACACAAAAATGTGCTCGGAAATGATGCAGTTGTCTTTAGCTTTGTATAATGATGAAGCTCATTAAGGAGCTTAACCAAGCTGCCAGTCCATATGAAATATATTGCTCACTGCCCTCCCAGACTCTAGAGTGGAAAAACACCCACTAACAACCTATCTCCCCTCAGTAAATTAAGACCTCTGAGCCACAAAGCACACATCAGGTACCTGCCAACTTGCCTAGCTTGGCCTCTAAGAGCAAAAGAAAAATTAATATCCTAGTCCAAATTAAAGAACCCGCCAAGCTCGCTTTCATTATAACAGCATGATGTAATGAGGGTTCTTATTTTAACAACCTCAAAGGCTTGTGTCTGTCAGCTTTTCTTACAGGCAACTGAAACCTTGTTCAATTCTCTACCCACCCCCCTCTTTTCCCACAAGCTCTGAGTTCCCCAGTGCTTGTCTTTAATCTCATTCCCTCCTTCCAGGCTGTGCTGTATTACCACCTCTTTATTTCTGCTGGAGGATTTGACAGCAAGTTCACAGTGGTGAGAATCTGCTCTTTTTGTGCTAGCAAAAGGGGGTGGGGGTGGGTCAGGAGCTGGCTCTTTTGCCAAGGAATGACTTCCGGTTAAAACAATCTGCAAACTGCTAGTCTTATACATGTGACATTTCTGCCTTTGGGGTCATGATGGTGTAGGAGGATGAGATAAGTCACAGGTGCTGAATTGCTGGCTCCACCTTTGCTTAGATGTCAGGGAGCCAACGGAAGGGGTTCCAGACAGAACATGCCAAGGGCATTATTAGGGAAATGGTGACAAAGCAACAGAGAAATAGTACATCTCTGTCCGATAGGCAGATTTGTGGAGAATAAGGCTAGCAATGAGAACTGGACCATAAATAAGGCTGATTGCCTAAGAATTTATGCTTTTGAATTATGGTGCTGGAGGGAATCTTGAGAGTCCCACGGACTGCAAGAAAATCAAACCTATCCATTCTGAAGGAAATCAGCCCTGAGTGCTCACTGGAAGGACAGATCCTGAAGCCGAGGCTCCAATACTTTAGCCACATCATGAGAAGAGAAGACTCCTGGAAAAGACCCTGATGCTAGGAAAGATTGAGGGGACAAGGAGAAGGAGAAGACAGAGGCTGAGATGGTTGGACAGTGTTCTCGAAACTACTAACATGAGTTTGACCAAACTGCAGGAAACAGTGGAAGACAGGATTGCCTGGCATGCTCTGGTCCATGGGGTTACGAAGAGTCGGACATGACTAAACAACTAAACAACAACAGCAAGGCTAGCAATAGCTACAAGCTATTGTTCTACCACCATATGCCTCTGAACGCCAATTGCTGGGGATCACAAGTGAGGAGAGTGGTGTTCAACGCAAGTCCTCCTTGAGGGCTTTCTACAGGTAGCTGATTGGCCACTGTGAGAGTAGGATGGTGGACTGGATGCTATACCAAGTCAAGCTATTGGCCCTAGTAGCTCAGAACAAGTTAACACTGGCTGGCAGCCATTTTTCAGGGTTTCAGAGAAGAGCCTTTTGAGTACATGTGCAGCATGGTAAAGGGACTGGGGGAATCTAGATACTATAAAGGAAACCTCTGCACTGCCTGCCAGGTACAATATACTGAAGGGTGAATGAAGATGTTAACTGTAGAAAAGTCAATACAGACACAAGGACACAGTCACCAAATTATGAATATGAAGGATCTTGAAATACCTCCCTGCAAGGCTTTGAAAATTAATTGCATTTTCATGGGGTCAAGATATCAAGATACCTTTGTGTGGGCTGCCTATGTTCGACAGATCTTCCAATGACAGAAAATCTCCAGAACTTGTCTACACTATGATACGTTTGTTGTTGTTGTTTTAAATGAATTTAGAGCAGGTGAAAAAAGGTTGCTCAACCTCAGATTCACGAAACTACTTAGAAATGGTAATGATTGATTGTTATAAAAATGCCTTAAATAAATAAACCCAGCTATTTGAGGAGAAATTGTTTTATTTATTTATTTTACTTTGTTGTTTGAGAGATTTCTAGCCTGCTTTTCACACACAAAAGCCCAGAGTGCAGTGCAACAATATAAACATAATATAAAAGTATCTAAGTCTAACAAGAGCAAGAAGACATCAAAATCATATACAGTCCAGTGAGGGAGGAAGTTTATTCTCAACAATTAAGTAAATGACTGGGTAAATAGACAAGTCTTCAAAATGCATCTGAAGCCCAGGGTTAGCTTGTAAAACACAGCGACTTGAATCCAAAAAACCATGGGGTTTGTTACAGGGATTTTGTACTTAACAGCAAGAATGGAATAAAATGAGGCTGAATGATGCTGATCTTTCAGCAGAGCCAATGGAAGAGATCCTGCTGTCCCATCTCTATCCTCTCTCACAGCCTTTTGGAATAGCTGCTATAGGTGACAATTGAAGGAGGAGCCTGGTAGAAGTGTCTGTGAGAAATAAAATAAACATTTAATAATTAAAGAAAGGCTGGCCCCTCCTTCCCCTTAGACTCTTGCCATCTGACACATAATGAAAATAAATCTAATGAAACTGTCCAGGAAACAACAGGGCACATTTTTAAACTTTGTTTCTGCTTTAAACTAAGTTGTTGGGTTTGGTTTTTTTGCAGTATGTCCTTTTTTAAAGTACTTCAAGTGCAAAAAAGAAGTGTGGAATGGCATGCTATGACTCTATTTTTGACAAGCTTGATTCAGCTGCCACCTTTTTTTTTTGGAAGGTTATTTAACATTGCATGTCTTGAAAAAAGCAAACTCCTGGAGAATGATGTAAAAAGTATTCCTACTCCCTGTATATAATCAGCTGCTGCCCGGTTAGTAAGTAGCAAAGCCCACAGGCAAAGAAAGCAGTTGTTGTTTTGTGTTTTGTGTTGTTTTGTTTTGTTTTTTAATAGTGGAAGCTAATCGGCTGAATAAGCAATAACTGAATAGCAAAAAGAGGCTATTGCCAGCATTCTCAGAAGGATGGATTTACTCAGAAGGAGGAAGAAGATCCTATCAGGAGTTCAGCCTACACTCGAGTAGGACCCTGGCAGAGACACATGCCCAACTGGCATGCTCCCTCCCTCCTGGTCGATCGTTCGGGAGCTTCATAAGCTTTCTTCAGCCTGAACATAACAGCGACCGATGCCAACCGACACCGGCACACTTAGGGATCTGCAGAGTTTGCACATCATGCGTGACAGACCTCAGCAACTCAGTATTTTGGCTAATCTACTTTATTTACATACTGTATAAACACAGAGTACTGCAACATGGCTCCCTCTTTCTGTAGCATCAGACAGCAAAGAGAAAAAGAACAAAGAACAATAGTCCCACTTCACGGAAGACAGTAACACAAGCATCCTGTCTCCATCACTTCCCACTCTGTGGAGTCAAAACACATACCGTCATGCGAAAGACAACAATCCTATGACTGCAGTCATGGAGCAGAAATTCTAACAGATCTATGCACCCTTCGATCCCAGTCCCTTGAGGGTGAGGCTGGAAATGAAGGGTGCATGTCCTCACACCACCTTCTCCAAGCCAGCCTCACAAAGCAGCACAGGGTTGGCCCAGGGAGGATTGCATGAGCAGTGTGCTTCCCCACAAAATGTGCCTGGGTCAGTCGCCCCAGCAGCCCTCCCCCTCCATACTACATAACTGATTCAGGGACATACTGACTCTGACAGCAGAGGTACAATAGGAGGAAGACAGAAGTGTGTCAGAAGTGCTGGTTTTAACCTTTAAAGCCCTATACGGCCTAAGACCCTCATACCTACAGGACCGCCTCTCCTGGTATGCCCCACGGAGGACCTTAAGGTCTGCAAATAATAACACTCTGAAAATCCCAGGCCCCAGGGAGATTAGACTGGCCTTGACCAGAGCCAGAGCCTTTTTGGCCATGGCCCCGGCCTGGTGGAATGCTCTCTCACAAGAAACCAGGGCTCTGCGGGATTTGACATCTTTCCGCAGGGCCTGCAAGACGGAGCTGTTCCGCCAGGCCTTTGGTCGGGGTTCATTCTGATTCTTTTCTTTCTGTATAAGAACAAGCATTAAAGAGGCCTCCTAGCCCGCTCACAGGACTTTTATAAGACCAATGGTAACATTTGGCCCTGGAGAATATTAACCACTCTCAATTTTACCTGTGGACTGCCATCTGTCCAGATTTTAATTTGTTCTGAACTAATTTTAAGATGTATTTTAATTAACTGATAGCCTGTTTTTATGTTCTTATGTTTTTTGTACACTGTGTTAGTTTTATGATGTTAGCTGCCCTGAGCCCGGCTCTGGCCAGGGAGGGCGGGGTAAAAATAAAATTATTATTATCATTTTCATTATTATTATTATTATTATTATTATTGACCCTTGGTGAGTTCCCCACTGGAGGTCCTTATTGTTCAGCTTCCATTCGCTAGCTCAGATTCTTCCTTCAAGTCCCACAGTAGATGCTGGCCATTGATAGACCACATCCTTCTTACTATACCTTTGCTTGCTTCCATCCTTGCTGAGAGTGGCAAGGGGCAACTTCATAGACGGACATAAAAAGGCAACTTGAAACAAAAGCCTGCTAATTTTGCTTCTTTGTTTCATCTGGAGAGATCCCATTATCGAAGAGCTCATCTTCCTCTCTGCAACTTTCTCTCTCTCTCAGGCAACCGCCCGGTCGTTTGCTTTTTCTGTAATCAGTTTCACCTAAAGTATTATGAAGTGTTAATGTCTTCATTTAATTTTCCTGAGCAACATTAGTGGCGATTAGGCTAAGCAAGATAATGTTCTGCTAACAGTGTGAGCTGCTACTCCAGAACAGAAATCTTTCACGGGCTCAGCTATTCTGCATGTTAATTAAAATAGCCTTAAAATATCCAGGGAACGCACACTACCAAACACCACATAGGCTTTGCAAACTTCAAAATATGGGCAAAATGACTTCAAATCCTTTTATTTTATTTTCAAAAAATTGAAATAAATTCTTTAGTGGGGAAAAAATTAGGATGAGTCAAAATATTAGAGCCCTGGAGAGTCTTCTCATATTTATTTTCAGTATCGGTCAAATGGCAAACATCTATCACAAAGGGAGAGGGAGGAAGCCACTCTTTAATTAGGAAGTATTTATTTTAATTCTCACAGGCATTTGTATCAAGCTCCCCATTCATTTGTCACCTATAGCAGCTATTCCATCAGGCTGTGAGAGAGGACAGAGATGGGACAGCAGGGCCTCTTCCATCAGCTCTGCTGAAAGACCAGCCACTTTCAGCCCCATTTTATTCCATTCTTGCTGCTAAAGATCCCTGTAACAACCTCCATGTTTGGATTCAAGTCACTGTATTTAACAAGCTAATGCTCAACTTGGCATGGAAGAATCTGTCTTTTGCTAGTCTATTTCACTTTCTCATGTGTGCATTCATAAACCATTTCCCCCTGGTTCTGAATTAGCCTATTGTTGTTGCTGGCATCCATCTGTCCATCCATTGACTTGAGACAATGGAGTGCACCACTGGGGTTGGATTCATACCACTGTGTTAACAGCACCAAAGTGACCTCCAAGGAGCACAAACCTGGGCAGTATGTATGCAGGTCCTGGGCTGCCCTCTCAGCTTCATTAATGTGGACCAAAGGAAAACAGAGCAAAATGTTTGGCACCAGCCTGGCTGCAGGAATTGCTGGAAGGAGGCGTGCAAGGCGCCATCCAACCGTCTTAGGGACTCCACTCCAGATCAGTGTAGGGTTTGCTCCTTAGTCTTCTCTTCTCCTGAAGATATCCCACAAAGCAGCTGAGGTTTAGGATCAGAGTTTTCCTCCTAGACAGGCTACCTTCCCAGGTTGATGAGCCCCATCTTCCCATCACTTCTGTCTACAGAATGTGCAGAGACTGCTTCCTTGACCATTAGACCCACTATTGGCCTTGTCCACTCAATCTGCCGAAACCTGTTTGAGATCCTTAAGTTACTCTCACCTGGTTTGAAACAGCAGTTGAAGTTGTTTCCTGGGGTATGGTTTCTGTCGTGTACTGATAGCTCCTAGGAGCCACAAGTCAAAGCTGAGTGCAGGTTGGGGAACCAAAGGTGGACAAACTACCCCAGAAGGAGCATGATGTATTCCCCTACCAGGTGTACCACCCTTCACCTAACACCCCATACACCCCAAATTAGTCTATGTAGTTTAAATAATAATCTATATAATTAAAATCATCATCATAATGTGCATAAAATATATTGACTTATTTAAATGTTATATGCAGATTATTATTTCCATTATTTAAAATACATAGACTAATTCAGAAATGCATTTTAACACATTTTAATGGTGTTTTTCTCCTCCGGAAAACACATATGTATCCCGAAACATGTTTTGAGTCATAAACTGCATCAGAATATTCAGAAATCAAAATTCAGTGGATAACAAAGTTCCGGTCCACACATTAGTTGAGGGAATGCAGATCAGGTCAGAATTTGCAAAATATAAAATTCCTCAAGTGCTGTGTCTGTTACTGCTTAAAATAATCCATAAGAATTAGGATCTAATGTTGAAAAATCAGCGAATTCAACATTTGAAATCGAATTCAAGTTCTGGAATGTTTGGCAATTTGTAAAATTGTATGTGATGTTGTATGACTCTAGGTAGTAGCCCTTTTGCAAACTCAGCCACACAAGGAGGTAAAGCATGTTCATTCAAAGTTTTTACCTCTCTGCGATAACTTCCACTTTGACCATCTGTATTTACAGCTCACTGCAAGAACCCAAACATTTCTGGGCCTGAGCTTATGAAAAACATGGGACTCATTCTTCTATATTATTATGCTGCGAAATGTCATATATGGTGATAGCACAATATATATTAATAGTAATGCTGGTAGAAGTAGCAGTAATTTATGTTATGAACTGCCCTGTGATCTTTGGATGAAGGGCGGTATACAAATGTAATAAATAAAATAAATAATAATAAATAATCCACACACCTGAGGATTTGGCCTCTAGTTTTTGCTACAGGACTTCCATTTTCATAGCACAAATTGTTGTACCATGCCAGACTAAAGTTTTCAGTGTAAATTTATTTGCACTAATGAGCACTTGGGGGTGCTATCAATCTTGCTAAACTAAATAGGTATTACTTTCCTGAGCTTTCACCCTCACGCCAGATAGCACATAACAAATAACAGTCACTTCATTTGCATGTGATGCAGGAGAAAGGTCTGTAATTAGAATATGCATGTATTTGTATTTCATATTTATATCTGAATACCTCTCCACCAGCACCAATGCATTCATTACTAGGGATAAGTAATTATCATGATGAAATAATTCCATGCTGGAAATCAACTGGTGGAAATTAGAGCCGGGTGCAAATTGTATTTATTCTAATAATTCATATACTCTACTGCTTACTGCTGCTGTTTGAAATGGCTTATCGAAATTCACTACCATATTCGCAGGCAGAGAAATTGTGTCGAGGTCATTTCACCAGCTTTCTTCAGGGACAGGAAAAATTCTGCAGCAGTTTTTTAGGGGGGGGATTCTTTATGGTAGTAGCACAGATTATTTCCCACTAAGTCCCCCACCTACGACCAATGCAAGCAGCAGCAGCAACAAGTGTATGAAAAGGCTGACTACAATTTTGCAACCTGCACCATGCCCCAGACCACACAGAGTTCCATGGGTGGGGTGGAATTGCAGCCATCACCACCCCCACCTCCACCCCCAAAATGTTGGGAAATATTCAGAGGAAATTCCGCGAAGTGGCCTAGGGGTTGGGAGAAGTAGGAAAAGAAGAATCTCATACATTTTCTCAGATAAACATGTTCTGAGCAATTTCGGTTCAGCACCAGCTGACATTCCACAAGGAGAACTTGGCTTTTGCCCCTATATTCTTACACACACACACACACACACACACACACACACACACACACACCATAACCAGATGTAGATATGGTTTCAAGAGCAACCTGTAAACTCACAGACATCCTCATCTTTACAGATCATAGCAAAGCAACTTAGCTGAGTCCTGGGAGGTATTTGCTTATTGCCATCGTTACATACCTAGAAAGAAAGGACAGAAAAACTAGTGCTCCAAAGACAAAAAAGCCAACACCTGCCTTGTTTTTGTCGAACATCTCAGATGACCTAATGCTCCCAGCAGCCTGAGATACACATAGGTACCAGCGGGGTGCTTTCTTCTTCTTGTTCTTCAAGAAGCAGAGCTGTTTACTAGAGGTGTAATGAGATAATAGGTTACCTGGGAGAGATTCAGACTCCTCCAGGGAAGGATAAATACCTTGAGTAAATTCCCCTTACTGCCGTGCCTTGTCAACCACTTATCTCACTTAAAAGGAACGTTTCAAGATGCGGTTCCCAAAACACTTAAAGGAGAGAGTTCAGATGACTCCTGTGTAAGGTTGCTTTTTCAGGCTGCTCATCAGAACTTTTCATCTGAGAGAGCATTTCTGCCTGTGCCTGTGCAACAAATCTCTCAAACTTAGAAACTAATAATAATAATAATCTGCACAACAATTTGCATTTGAATATGAATTTAATATGTATTTCATCACAACATATGTGTTTTATCCTGAAATGAACATGTTTTGCCTCTCTGCTCAGGTGTTTGGGGAAGGAGGAGGCAATCTGAATTTCTGTTATTGATGGTTTTATTTGTAACTGAGTTTTGTTTTCTGAAGCAGATGATAATAGTTAATTATAGTAAGAATTGATACGAGATATATTTTCTAGATAAATTTAAACACTAATATAAAAACACATACATATGTATGTGTACACTTACATGCACACAAGGAGAAAGAAGGACGTTAATATTTCAGTTTGGCAAGCATAAATGAGGTGAAACCATTACTATATTGTTTCCTACAGACTGTGTGCTTGCGCATTATCCTGTGTCTTAGTGTAAGAGAACATGATGGAATTGCTCCATTTTTCAATAAATAAGTTCTCTGGTCGCTATCTGCCTCTTATCCTTTGAATGAATGAATAAATGCTAATGTGTTTTTGTATATTTTTGAGCCAAGAATTGTATCAGAAAATTTGACAAGTGCAAAATCAAAAGGATAAATAATTCCAAACCACACTTTAGTCTCGGATGTGGGGATCAGGTCAAGGCACCTCATGTTTCACAAAAACCAAATCAGTCATGAATCTCTCATCCACTCTCAATACTATTATTATAAAGTGTGGACCCTCTTTTGGATGATGGCGTCAGACTGTAGCCATTTATTTGATTAATCATCATTATTCTACTTTTTCTTTAAAAAGGAAGCCCAAAGCAGCAGCAAGAACATAGAATAATGAATACAGTAATATGAAAACTCAGCCAAATTATGTATTAACTGATTTATTTCATTACAGAGTAATCCCAACTCTCCCTCTGAGCTCGGCGGAGCTTTGTGGAGTAGCAGTGTAATATGTGTGGGTAACACACTGGCAAAGCCAACCCCTGCAGTCAGTAAGATTGTACCCTCTGCTCACCAATTGATGAGCAGGAGGTTCAATCCTGCTCAGTTTGACTGTGCACATGTATTCTCCTGATGGGAAGACACATGTGCAGTCAATGCCCAGTGCGGGGCTGTTTGAAATCTGTGTTCTATTCATTGCAGGAACTACATGCTTCTCTATCTTCTTGCCCAACACCCCATACCCTGATAGGTCTGCATCACTCCAGGTGATATAAGCCAGGACTGTCTCCACTTGACTAAGTCAAGTCTGGAGCCACCTGAATCAGCCCAATTAGGTTTGGGCTTCAGCCAAATTAGATGCATAGCCCTGTTATTCTCCTGTCAAATTTGGTTAAAAGTTGAGCAGTTTCAAAAGGTTCAGTCCACCACCTTGATTCAAGATAGCATCCAATGGCATCCAAACAAAGGCAGAAAGCTGCTCCTTCTTCTGTCATGCCAAAATGGGCAATGATATATTCAGACGTGTCCAAATCATCACAGTTTGGAACAGTTCCGTGTGCCATCTTGATTCAAAATGGTGTCCAATGGTATCCACACATAAACAAAAACTAGTAAGGAAGTTGACTGCGCAGATATGTGAATCTGAAGAGCGTATAGTGAGATTTGGACATAATTCTGTATGTGTGGATAAGTGAATTTTTGGATAGTGGGCATGTGGACAGAGGGACTTGCGTGTATAAGAAAATATAGCTAGCTAGCTATTGTTTTATAGAATCATAGAATTGTAGAGTTTGAAGAGACCCTGAGGATTGTCAAGCACAACCCCCTGCAATGTAGTGATATGCTGCTGTCCCATACAGGGTTATTGGTTTGTTATTTTAATGATGTCTCCTGGGACCATGGCATCAAAGGTAAAAATTAAAATTATGCTATTACTCTTGACGTTGTTAGTTACAGTTCATTGACGTCTCCTTCAGTTCCTATAGAATTAGCCTAACAATGCAGTCCATTTTCAGGCCATAAAATAAATGAATCCAAATATGAAATAATGGGCTTGAACCTGCATAACTGAACATGGCATTTCCAAATTGTGTAACACATTTTGGAAGTGTATAGGCATTAGGGCATTAAATATTTAGAGTTCTATTTCAAGATGTGAAAATGTTAAACAATTATCACAATCAAAGGTTGTTAAGACAATCTCACAGGCCCTAAAACATGGTGTGGGTGGAAGTTTTCTTAGATAGGTCAAACTGCAATAATTAAGATAAATGTGTTATGATTTCTATCTCAGACCCTAGTACTACTAAATATATCATATTCAACTTTTGGAACCATTATGGATATTGAGAAAGAAGATTAGATCCTATTATTCACTCTGCTGGAAATATGTTGCTGTGAGACCCACTTTTGTTTAGTTTAGAGTGAGACAAAATGAAGGCTGGTCAGAGCAGCCTAAGATAATCTTAGGCTGGAATCCTATACACACTGACCTGGGAACCATTGACCTCAGTGGGACTTATTGCTGAGTAGACACATAGAAATACATTGCTTGTTTCACAAGCCAACAAACCAGCCTGACACCAAAAGGTTGTTATAGTCAGGGATCCACAGATAAATTCACTAGGTAGGCAGTGCTGATCTACAGTATAATTCTGGCAACCAGCAGGAAGAACGTCTAGTGCAGGGCTACCCATTGTGTTGCCCTCCAGATATTGAGGGACTCCAACCCGGAGTTAGAATCAAAGAACGCACCAAAACAAACCAGGAGCAGGAAGAATGTTACTGCCTGGGCAAAGTCGAAGTCCAAACAGGAAGCCCTTTATGACCCCTCCTATCCAGGAGGAACCAATGGCCAGTCTTGGTGGGTGGGGCCAGTCAAGAGCCCACGGTCACATCTCTTCCCTGGACGATATGTCAAGCTGCAGAACTTTATCATACAGGCAAAGAGTTCCTGTTTCCGTCCCTCCTGATATTGTGGAGGGAGGAATCTCTTAACAGAATACTCTGACTTTTGCTCAGCTACAGTGTTCTCTGAGGGAAGCCACAACTGCTATAACACCAGTATACCTTTGCAGTGTAGCAATACAATCCATGCTCGCTATTCCCTGCCTTTTGCTCCCAGGTGTTAGGAAGGAGTACCTCCTTAAATATCTCAGTGGCTCACACAAGATTCCTAGTAGTTTACTGTTACTGGTGTTCCAATTGTTCCATATATTTGTGTAATCCTATTTTTGTGTGTGGTAAAATGATACCTCTGGCCATTATTACTTATTGACAGAGAACAGCACAGTTCAGTTGTGTCTTACGTGGACTAGTCATTGTTAATATCCCTTTTAAACTCATTGCATGTAAATGTCATGGTTGAAGACCACTCCCTTGTGTATCTGATGAGGTTTGGGCTGTTGCCCATATAGCCAGGGGCAGACCTCCCCCTTTTGTTACTAAAAAAAAAGACATATTCACCCTCCTTTCCCTGTTTTGGAGGGCAATTAGAGACAGCAGTATTCTGTCCATGGGAACCACTGTAGGCATGGCTGACTGCCCATTTTCTGGGAACTGGGAGGGTATGCATCTTCTTGTTTTCTATTTTGCATCTCATTCCCAGATTGGCCAGGGTGAATGGCTGAATGTATTTGTGGTTGCCTTGCTGAAAGCAAACACATGTACCTTGGAATCTGTGTTTTAATTCCTGCAGTTTCTACTATGAAGTTTCCAGTGGGGATGGATGAATCTGTCAGTTTCTGTTTATCTCAGTTTCTCATTTTTGCAGTCTAAAATTCAGTTAGTGGTTTATTTATTTTTAAATTGGATGAAAATTCAGCCAACGCAGACCCTGCATCCTATAACCTTTTAAATGTGTTTGTGGGAAGGGGAGAGGGAGGGGATAGCTAGGGATGATGGGAGTTGTAGTACAAAAACAGCTGGAGACCCAAGTTTGGGAAACACTGCTCTAAAGTTTCCTTCCCATGCACAGCTTCATTGGCTGTTACTTCCAGGGTTGTGGAAACTCAAGAGTGCAATGGTGTCACACCATGTGCTCTGCATCAGTAGACTTTACTAGGGAGAAGTGGAGAATGAGCTATACTGCTTCTTCTTTGGACCTGCTGTGAATACTCATTCTGCCTGTGAGGTTCATAAAGTTCCTCCAGCCGTTGACCATCCTGGAGTGCTCCTTGGATATTGCTTTGCATCATGCGGCACAGTCACAAAAATGATGCCCTCCACAGTCATCTATGATTGACAATCTCGCCCCAGGCAAGTGGCAGTCTCTACCGACACATTGCTCTGTTTTACACAGCCCACAATTTCTCATGTTTCAGGTTATAAAAATCAATTGCCGACTTCCAATTAGTGCTAACACCCATTGCAAGAGAGAGAGGGTGAAATGTGGGAAGGGGGGATGTTGAAGTTCCATACAACTTTCACTTTTCAGAAAGGTTGGCGACAGACTCTTAATATCTCTGAACACATATGGTCTCCTCATTCCGCTGAGCGCATTTTTAGGGCAAACTTCTCATCCCACTTCTGCTCTCTAGACTGAAAATAGAAGTCTGAATTTTTGGGATGAAATGTACAAGAGTTGGCTAGGGAAAATGTATTCAATTAGAAACTTCAGCTGCCAGGAATATATTATTTGGTGCATATGCTGCCTGTGATCCCATGCTTTTCCTCCCCTCCTTATTTTTTTTATATATAAAAAATGGACTTGTTTGAGAGAGCAGAAGGAGAGGCTTGCATTTTAAATTTGCACATACTTTAAACTTTTATGGGTACTTCAAACAACCCAGATTAAAATTCTGTAGCCTCAGACTCTAAACCAAGAGGTGAATGTTGCACTGAGGTCTACAGCTCATTAGAAAGAAAGTTATTGGTAGAAGGGTAGTGGTAGGCAAAGATGATGCAGAAAGCTGGGATTTGTAAAACACAGTTGAAAAGCAGTGTTGCCAGTCCTTTGGAAGCAAACCAGAAGTCAAGAGCTGGTACCCATTGATCTGGAATGAAGCCTCAGACAAATAAAGCTTAGGTCTTTAGACTATGTTCAGAAACTGCATTGCTGAAGCTTCTAACTTTCCTGTAAGCTCTCATAACCACAGCTGTATACATAAAACCTGTATCTCATAAGAACATAAGAAAAGCCCTACTAGATCAGACCATTGGCCCATCTAAGCCAGTATCCTTTTCTCAGACTGGCCAACCAGATGCCATTGGGAAGCCCATTAGCAGGATCTGAGCACAACAGCATTATCCCCTCCTGCTGTTTCCAGTTACTGGTATTCA
This sequence comes from Podarcis filfolensis, assembly GCF_964270895.1. Taxonomy (NCBI): domain Eukaryota; kingdom Metazoa; phylum Chordata; class Lepidosauria; order Squamata; family Lacertidae; genus Podarcis; species Podarcis filfolensis. Next base: position 30,194,971 of record NC_139618.1, read on the forward strand.
AAAGCATAGAGCCCCTGACAGTGGAGACAGCAGCATGAAGCCATAGAGATAACCATGCAGGAGATTCATGGGTCACCTTAAAACAAGGATGAAACATCTATGGTCCTCCCAGATGTTGCTGGATTCCAATAACAACAACAACAACTCCCATCAACCTCAGCCTGAAAGTCGAGTGACCCGGGATTATGGGAATTGGAGTCCAACAACGTTTGAAGAGTCACAGGCTTCCTGGTCCTGCATTGAAACACTTTTCCTGAACGTTCGGTGATCTTAGGGTTAGGTTAGGCTATTATTTTTGCATACTGCTTCCCACTAACAAGTCCTAAAATGATTTAGAAGAAGGTTACCGTAAAAATACAATAATAAAATTACAAATACGGATTAAAGAGCATTGACATACTTAATACAAATATCATTTGCACTTCCCAAATGCCACCATCTTAGGTAAAATACGAAGGCCGTGTACAACAATATACATAAACGCTATTAAACATAAACTCAATACAAAATGACCATTAAAACAACTAGCTAGTCCTATCAAAAAATTTAAAGGCCTGTCAACATAAAAATGTCTTCAACAGATGCCTGAAAGTCAACAGCAAAGATCCCTGCTGGAAGAGTATTCCATGACACTGAATGCCCAACTTTTGCTAGAGGCAAGTTGAGCCTCTGTAACACAGGGGACATGTAACAAGGCAGCTTCCACATTAGGTACAGTCATTCCTTGAATGGAGCTTTTCAGACTAAAGCTTCCATGCCTGAATGGAAGATTCCTCCTTAACCAATCCCCTTTTAAGCCCTGTTCCATGCCCAATAAGCATGGGACCCCATTGTCCAGCAGTACTGTGGCCTATAAAGGTAAAGGGACCCCTGACCATTAGGCCCAGTCGTGGCCAACTCTGGGGTTGCAGTGCTCATCTCACTTTATTGGCCAAGGGAGCCGGCATACAGCTTCCAGGTCATGTGGCCAGCATGACTTAGCTGCTTCTGGCGAACCAGAACAGTGCACGGAAATGCCGTTTACCTTCCCTCCGGAGCGGTACCTATTTATCTACTTGCACTTTGATGTGCTTTCGAACTGCTAGGTTGGCAGGAGCTGGGGCCAAGTAATGGGAGCTCACCCCGTTGCAGGGATTCGAACTGCTGACCTTCTAATCGGCAAGCCCTAGGCTCTGTGGTTTAACCCACAGCACTACCCGCGTCCCTACTGCAGCAAAATACTGGGCAAAGCTGTCCCATGAGCCTTTGCAAAACAGAGGGGAAGGACTATATAAGGCTGTTTTCTCTGGAGCTCAGGGCCATTTTGTCTTGAGAGCTTCCCACCCTCAGGTTAGAGAGTTCACTGAGCAATTTTGGGTCACTGGGCCAGACATGATTCCCACCCCACACCTGATTGGCACTTGGTTAGTTTTTGGTTAGAACTTGCTTATTTGGCTTTCACCACAGCAAGGTTAAACACTGTTCAACTCCTATGGAACAGGTTTGGAGCAGTCCAAACCCAGCGGATCCATTCCATCAACATGGGGCTTTTCGAATAATGAACTGATCCCGGGACCCAATGCCATGTCAACCCTTTCCCTGCCTGCTGCTGTCAATAAAGATTTGGCCCAATTTTATCCCATCACCATTCTACAGTCTTAATATATTGCTGCTCTCATGGGACACATAATGTGCCTGCCTGGGCAAATGTGTCGTGGGAGGCAAGCAATTTGAAATCTTGCTCATGCCCTCTCAGTGAATGTTCATTTTTCTTTTTGGAAATGTATGATCACGGAACCTGGAATTGTGATAATGCATTGCAACAGGGCATGGGAATGACTTTGCTGATGGGCAAGTCTGATCTTTGGTCTCTGCCAACTTGCCAGGGGTATCAGGGTTGTATCTCTGTTGCCACCAGGTTCTCCCCTCATTCTTGTATCAGGTTTAAACATCACAAACACAGTCAAGTTGTTCCCTTTCTCACTGAGCCTGTGAACAGGAAAGCAGAGGCTTTTGGAAAGAAAGAAGTCTCTGTAAGAGCCGTTTGCCCCTTTGGCTTGATTCTGCCTGTGGCTCCAAAGAACTTTTAATAGAAATCTTCAGAACGGAATGGGCTACAGCTGTTTGCCTTGATAAATATATTTTATGCTACATGCCTCAGCTGCCATCTGTTTGCTGATATGAGCGTTTCTTCTCTGCAGCAATGGAAAAGCTTTCAGAAGAAATCAGAAGAGATGATTTTAGTAGCAGGTATGGAGGGGGGAATGGAAAAACAAGCTGTGCCCATAGAGCTACTCTGCTATTTTGCCATGCCATTATTGCATGCAAAAGTACTGGCGTGGGTGGAAGAACAGGAGAATGATCTACAAGTATGAGTGACCACTATATTGTTAATTCTAAAAACTGATTTTTTTAATAAAAAATGCTTTCCCCTTTCATGATATCCAAGTGGGTCAAATATTTCCAGAATGCATGGGCATTGTTCAAAACTGCAGTAACAGAAGCCCTGCTAGAATGTACATCACAGATCGGAAAATGTACCACCATAGCCAAGAGGATGCCAGCATGGTTGATGAGCAAAGTCAAGGCAGCTATTAGAGGCAACAAGCATACAGATGGAGGTGATCTATTCAATGTTTTGTAATATGCATGTGTTTATTCATAAGTGCAATCTACACCTTTTCCATATTCACCTGTGATTTATTTTTCAAAAACTGTACAAAATTTATAATCAAATATATACCGTATCTAAATACATGTGCAAATGTATATTTAAATGTATATGTACATATTTAAATGTGAATTTTATTACAAAATGTGCATTTAAATATGTATTTTACCTCAATGTACATATTTGTAATGTATTTTGCCCCATAATATGTAATTTTTATGCATTCTTGAACATTTTTTGAGCCAATAAGTATATTGCAAGAAGTTCAGAGGATAATTAAGTTTCAATCTGTGCATCGTCCTGGAGGTGTGAATTAGTTCAGTTTACTTAAAAATGTGGACAGAATGAAATTATCTTCTACCTCTACTGTGAATACTCAATGCCAGGGAAAACAGAGGTGAATCATTATACTCATACCTTGCTTGTAAGTACTTACTGGTATTCACTGCTGTTGGAAACAGAAAGCTGAATGAGATGGACCTTGGTGTAATCCAGCAGCACAGTTTGTTATGCTTAGTGGCTTGATTTTGTGATGTGCCGAGTCAGAAAGCAGAGAGTGAATTAGCTGCAAAAATTTACACATCATGACATTGGCTCCAAGATCATCTGTAGTACCAATTCGCAGCTAGCTACATTTTACTGCTCTTGAAAGTGTCCTCAGTTTTGAGAAGAGATGAGCCAAATTCTTACAGGAGTTAAAGCATTTGATTCACAGCATCACAAACTGCCTAATGTGGAAAATGAACCCAGATTCAGATAGAGAGCCCTTGGCAGACAAGGAGATTGGTCATTCCAATCTCCAAAGAACATGCACTGTGTCCAGCATTAGCTACAGATGGGGAGGGGAAGGCCCCCTTTGGCAAGAGGCTCTCAGTGGGATGCCATTCCTGTACCGCCCAGTTCCTTCCCATTGTCACCATTGCCCATTCTCTTGCTCAATTCCTATGAGCCCAATTTGCCCAGAAGCAGAGGGCAAGGCATGTAGATGCTGTTGCTCCCTCTCCTTGCTCTTCCCACAGCTTGCACTAGGGCCATGCACCAGCTTTGGCCAAATCCCAAACCAAATTGTGTCAAAACAGACCAGGGGAATGGTTGGGGGTTAGGGGGTTGTGCACAGCCTCAGCTTGCAAAAACAGGAGCCGCTAACCAAGGGGAGGCGGAGCAGGGTCGATAGTCTCCTACTAGGACAAGGAGCTTGGTAGATGAGGGATGGGAAACCTCAGAGGTGGAGGCAAACGTGGCCCTCCTGGACTCTCCATCTGATCCTCAGACCTCTCCCCAGGTGACACCATTTACTGGCCTTCCATCACACCCTAAGGTGGATCCAGTCACCACTGACCACATGGCCCTTGGAAGGTTGCCCAGAAGAATATGCAACTCTTGGGCTGAAAAAGGTTCCCCAGTCCTGCTTGATGATGCTAATCCATCATGGAAACCCTAAGCATGAGATATGCAAGCAAACCAAAGATTATTACTGAGACCAGCTCATATTATTCCTATTTTTCACCAGAACTGTAGAAGGCCTTTGTCACTGCCAGAAACTAATTTACACATTACACCTTAACCATGGTCAGAGCTCACATTAAAAAAATGATGTGTGAATAATAGAAATGTGCTGCAAAGAATGTTCAAAATTTGCAGAATGTCGCTGAAGTGTGAATGTCGAAAATCCTCCAATCAATTTTCTGAATTTCCCAAAAAAATCATAGATACATCAGTCACAGTTGCCCGCATCCACTGATGAATGTCTGTAACATGGGGATGACTACAGCTGTTTTTGAACATACATAGAATTTTATTGGGGATTATCAACAGTCACTTCTGAAAGTCAATATTCAATAGATTTTTGGATGCTCAAAAGTTCAGCAAGCTGTGCCAGAAGTGGATCTGCAGACCTTTTGCTCATAGACTGGGAAAAGAAACAAGTTGTGTTTATAACCTCTTTGCATATTTATTTATTTAAAAATTGAATCCTGCCTTTCAATCTAGTGTTTCAAAGCTGTTAACAAGGAATCAAATGATAATAAAGCAGATTTAAAACTGCAAATAAGCATTGATAGCAGCATTATACATGTGTATGTTTTTAAAGAAGACTTAGCCTAGCGCCTAAAATCTACATATTAGGCTAGGTCAAAGGCAGGCTTCTTGCCCTCCTTGAGTTCTTTTGCCTGGCTAGTATGTGTCATTGAACAGTGAAGAAACCTCTGGGTATTGCATGGCTAGAACATCACCTGCTACACTAACATGTTACATTGGTTGCTCCAGCCATTTTTGCCTCTGACCCTATGCACCATTGATTGGGAAATGGCCCCTAAGACAATGCTGTGTCACGCCCCAGTAGACCTTCTACACTCTGGCTTCCAAAACTACTTGCTAACCATAGCTACTGGAAGTGAATGAGTTTCAGAGATTGCTTACTCACAAGCAGACCCCTTACTCATAAGAAGACTGCAGACTCTCGATCCATAGGTATATACCATGTTGTTGAGGCTCTTCACCTTGGACCCAAACCTTTTGGTGCTGGCTCTCTCAAGTACTGAGGTAGCGGTGGCTCCACCCCCTCCTCTGACAGTTTCAGGGAACCAACTTGAAGGGCCCTTCAAGGGTACCCTCAGCATTGGATCCAGGTAGCCATGGCTGCTCCTCAAGGTCCTCAATCTATGGTGTGTCTAGTTCATCTTCTGAGGACTACATGTCTGGTACAAGTTCAGAGCTAGGCAAGGCATGCTGCCCTTGGGAAGAAAGGATCCCCCATCTCTGATTTAGACCATATTTCCCTAGAATCACCCAGGACCAGACATGACTCCCCACCTGAAGCATACTAAATGAAATGAAACAAACAAGAGGTAGAAGAGGACAAATTTCAATAAGGACTTCAACCCAGTGTGCAGCAGCTGTGAAAAAGGTGAATTCCATGTTAGGGTTCATTGGGAGAGGAACTGCAAATAAAACTGCCAATATGATAATACTGTTATACAAATCTGTGGTGTGACCACGTTTGGAATTCTGTGCACAGTTATGGTTGCCTCACCTCAAAAATTGTACTGTAGAGCTGGGAAAAGGTTCAGAAAAGGGCAACCAAAATGATCAAAGGAATCGGAAAGTTTGCACTATTCGGGGCTTTTTTAGTTTAGAGAAAAGGCAAGTAAGAGGTGACATAAGAGAAGTGTGTTTTGTTTTGTTTTGTTTTGTTTTGTTTTGTTTTGTTTTGTTTTGTTTTGTTTTGTTTTGTTTTGTTTTGTTTTAGAGCCTTTGTACCCCACTCTTCGGCTGATAGCCAAAGAATTGATGCTTTTGAATTATGGTGCTGGAGGAGACTCTTGAGAGTCCCATGGACTGCAAGAAGATCAAACCTCTCCATTCTGAAGGAAATCAGCCCTGAGTGCTCACTGGAAGGACAGATCCTGAAGCTGAGGCTCCAATACTTTGGCCACCTCATGAGAAGAGAAGACTCCCTGGAAAAGACCCTGATGTTGGGAAAGATGGAGGGCACAAGGAGAAGGGGGAGACAGAGGATGAGATGGTTGGATAGTGTTCTTGAAGCTACCAGCATGAGTTTGACCAAACTGCGGGAGGCAGTGGAAGACAGAAGTGCCTGGCGTGCTCTGGTCCAGGGGGTCACGAAGAGTCGGACACGACTAAACGACTAAACAACAACAACCCCACTCTTCAGCCCAAAAGGCTCTCAGAGTGGCTTACACACAATAAAAACAAAACAGTCCCTACCCGCAGGCTTACAATCTTAAAAAAAAACTACATGCAAGGAAAAAGGTACAGGGAGGTAAGAGGGAAAAATCAAACCTCAGACACCAATTTATAAACAGTTGTTCCTGTAACGACCATCTGGCATGGTGCGCTTTTAGCAAAGCTGGTGACATGAGCCTTCCTTGAGCTGTGCACTCATAAAATGTTATTCACACGTAACATTCAAGTGTATAATATTTAGCATGGCATGAAGAAAGTGGATAGGGAAAAGTTTTTTCTCCCCATCTCATAACCCTAGAACTCATGGATATCCAATGAAGCTGAAAGATAAAAGAAAGTACTTCTTCTCACAGAACATAGTGAAACAATGCAAATCACTCCCACGGCAGACAGTAATGGCCATCAACCTGGGTAGCTTATAAAAAGAATTGGACAAATTCATGGAGGAGAAGGTTATTGATAGCTACTAGCTCTTCCTCTACAGCTGGAGGCAGTGATGCTTCTGAATACTAGCTGATGTTAACCACTGGAGTGAGGCTCAGATCCTGTTTGCAGGCTTCTCACAGGCTTCTGGTTGGCCACCATGAGAATAGAATAATGGACTGCATTGACCATTGACCTGATCCAGCAGGCTCTTTTTATGCTCTTGTGTTCTTATCAGCTTGAAAAGCTAGACATACAGTGGTACCTCGGGTTACAGGCGCTTCAGGTTACATACGCTTCAGGTTACAGACTCCGCTAACCCAGAAATAGTACCTCGGGTTAAGAACTTTGCTTCAGGATGAGAACAGAAATCGTGCTCTGGCGGCGCAGCGGCAGCGGGAGGCCCCATTAGCTAAAGTGGTGCTTCAGGTTAAGAACAGTTTCAGGTTAAGAACGGACCTCCGGAACGAATTAAGTACTTAACCCGAGGTACCACTGTATAGAAGTTGAGATGAAATCCCACAGCATCACTCCAAATGTCTGGCTTTCAGGTACAATGCAAAAAGTCACACACACACACACACACACACACAGAGAGAGAGAGAGAGAGAGAGAGAGAGAGAGAGAGAGAGATGGAAAAAATTAACTAACCCTAAACATGCACCCACAGCTTCCCTGTAGTATTTCTGAGGCCTGGTGACTATATATGTAATGGCAGTAACTGGCTTCTGCAGGATGCTCCAGCTCTTACTTCAGTTTTATTTAACTCTAACAACTTGCATTCTCCCTTTGTAAGGCAATATTCTCCCCTCCCCATCCCGCAAAAGGAGACCTTGCTTTATCTGCAACAGGGTGCAGTTAATTGCCACTTCCAATAGCCTTTCCAGAGACCCAGAGTAGAGAAAATAGCACTGAATTAACCTTGAATGTCAAAGCAGAGGGAATAAAACAACTTCAAAGAAATCAGAGGTGGGAAATTACCCTTAAATAGGCATTAATGGGGAAAGGAAAGGAGTTGAACACAGGGTAAAGCAAATTGTCCCTGGTTGGCCTTTAGTGCAATGGGGCTTCCTGGGGTTGGAGGCTCCATTTGCCTGGATTGGGAAGTAAAGGGTTTGGGGAAAGTTTGGCAAACAGCAAATGAGACTCACTTTGTTTGTTGTTTTGGGTGCCTTTGCACATGCCAGAGCACGCACTGCAGTCATCTGTTAAGACAGGACAAAGGAAATTCTTCTTCACACAATAAGTCATTCCTGTTTGAAAGGCACTGCCAGAAGGTGTAGTGAAGGCCACAGCTTTAAGAGAGAAGTAGAGGGGAATATTTTCAGTCCAAGAGCTGCATTCCCTTCTGGGCAACCTTCCAGAGGCAACAAACCAATAAGGTTGGGGCCAGAGGCAGAAACTGACAAGCCAACAGATCCAAATTCTGCCTTTGTACAGTAGGGTAGTTTTTACACAAACTTACACCTCTCTATCCTCCATCTAGGCACTGCAAGAGGCATTATCAATGTTCAAGACACATTCCAACCTGTTAAAAAATACTCAAGGAGGGTACAAAATGAGTTGCTAGGAGGGCTGTGGAGAACCTTAAAGGCCAGATAAAGAGGCTTGGAATGCCATAGTTGGTCCAAGGTCCCACAAACTCAAGGTGAAGAGGGCAGTCAGTGACTATTGGTCATTGATGGCTATTGGTCATGGATGGCTGTATTAAACATCCATGTTCAGAGGCAGTAGAGGGGAGAAATTCTATTCAGTTCACATTCAAACATCAACCTACCTAATCTGCACTTCTCTCCACCCCCCCCCAAAAAATGCAAACCAAAATGCAGCTTTCCTTGAAAATTTGCACTTCTCTTATTTTTGTAGTACAGTTCCTCAACCAAAGAATTTGCACACCAGGGGAAAGTGTGCACATAAATATATATATATATATATAGAGAGAGAGAGAGAGAGAGAATTTGGGGGAATTTCTAGCAGGAATGTGCATGTGCATATGCATATACTAGAAGAAATATACACTAAAATGTTGCCAAATTTTCATGAGAAATGTTTTTTAAAAATTCAAATATGTGGAAATATGATGAGGTCTACTTCAGAGTGAAAAAACATGAAAAATAGAGAGATGCCTAAATTTGTCCATACTGAATGAAAACCTAGTTAGTAAAAATCAATGGTAGAGAAAGTCTACAACCTTCATGGATTGTGTGTGACCTTCTTTGAAGCATCTTGATTAGCTAAGATTTTGGTCTTCTCCAGGAAGGCTCATCTTACATTCTAGTTGCCCACATTCTAGTTGTCCCCTTGGTCTGGTTTTCATTTTCTGTTCCATTTTTATTTCCCAGTCTTCCTGGATCCTGCATCTCTAAACTAGGGAGTGACCATTTTATTTCATTCAGTGGTTGGAGGAATTCTTGCGTTTCTTACGAGATGCTACACGAAGGCCTGGACCCATTTGAATTTTTTGGAATGTTTTCCTCCTTTTAGAAACTTTTCATCTCTTTTCCGCCTGAGATGCTCCAAGCTCGGAGCCACAGACCATCTCCCATTAGGGGGAATGCCATTTAAGTGAGTTTCATTATATTACGAGACATTTCCCAGTGCAAATCGGCAATTTACGGTAGCTCACCTTTACGTTAAATGAGTTCTCATCCCCCTGAGTTATTAATAGAATGCCCTTTTCCATTAGCCTTGTCCTTTTCCAGCTCAAATGCCCCTCTCTTCTTACTTTCAAGAAGACATCATCCAGCAAAGAGTCTTTCAAGAGGACAGTATGGCTGCATGGTGGGAAAGAGGTGTAGGACAAAAGAGAGGTTGAGAAGAATTAATAGGGGCATGTTTCCCTTGTCTCCCAACAGAGGTCATCACACAAGGTGACCAAAGCAGTGGCCAAAACCAGACCGAAATCCTAATTGAAATGAATCTAGAAAATCAGTTTCCTCCATAAGTGCCTGGATCTGGTCCACGACCTCCTGCTCAATAACCTTGCCCAAGTAGGCGAGACTGGCAACTGCCCGATAGTTACTTAGATGTTCTGAATCCAGGGAGGGTTTCTTGAGTGGTTTTACCACTGCCACATTCAAGCAGGCAGAGACCACCCCCTCTCGCAAGCAGGCATTAATCACCTCTTTGGCCCAGCCAGCTGTCCCCTCCTTGCTAATTTATATCGGGGGGCAAAGGTCCAGAATGTAAGTGGTTGCCCTGACTGATCTATGCACCTTGTCCATATCCTCAAGACTTACTAACTGAAACTCATCCAATAAAACAGGACTAGACAGTGCTCTGGACACCTCTTGAGATTCAACTGCTATAACAGTGGAGTCAAGGTCCTGGTGGATGCAAGCAATTTATCCTCAAAATGCTTTGCAAATCAGTCACCTCCTTGGGACCAGAGTATAAAAGGCCCACACTACCCAGAAAAGCTCCACTGGGCAGCAGAATGAGGATGCAATGGAAGCAGCAAATTATGCCTTCTTTGCTACCTTCACTGTTACTGGGTATGCCTGATGATGTGCCCTCACCAGTGTTTGATTGCATTCAACTGGATTTTTGCTCCACTCATTTTCAACCCGTCTCCCAGCTTCTTTCCTCACCTAAGCTCTGGAGTATACCAGGGAGCCAAACAGGATCCACAAAGTGGGAGACTGCTCTCAGAGGCAACTATGTCAATGGGTCAAGCCATTTGAATGTTCCAGAGGTCCACAAGGGCTTCAACAGGAGCACCATTCATATCAACCAGAAAATCCCCCAGAGACACCTAGAAATTCATTGGAATCATCAGCCTCCAAGGGCAGACCATACTAATAGATCCCCCACGTCTACAGAGAGAAAAAGGTGCTGAAAGCCTAAAACTCAACAGGAAGTGATATGATTATGACAATATACCCCTACTTCCTGCCCAGATCCCCTTCTTCCTGCCCAGTTGAGAAAACAAGGTCCAGAGAGGATGAGAGAGGCCCATTGAGCTTCCTGTTATCCCCACCTTTCTGGTCATTCAAAGCTTCTCTGACAATTTTCCATATGAATGCAACCTGATTTAGTGGAGGAAAGATCACTAGGCAGGTAGCTTGATACTGCAATAGGCTGAATTCAGTACCAAATATACTCTGAGAAGTGACTTTCATACGCTCTCAGGAACATTATCTCATTTTCTCAGGCTGTTATTTTCCCTCTCTTTCCCTCTTCCTTCTTCAAGACCTATATTCTTCCCAACCTGTATTTTCAACCCCTATTCATGCCTTCCTTAGCAACTACCACCTGCGTCTGGAAAAAAAAGAAGACATATCTCACAGCTTGAGAACTAATGTTGTTATTTTCCATCGTGATGTTTCGGCCAAGAGCTCCTGAGTTCTCCCTTTGTAGGATGGATGTTATATGTCAAAAACCTCAACCAGGATGGGAGACTTCACTTTTTAAAGTTCTGGTTGATGTCCCCAGGGATTAAAAAACAACATTTTTAAAAACAGATTTGACTGAATAACAGAACTAGGGTTGCACTGAACAGATGCCGGTTTCAATGTGAGGTCATAACTTGCTCAGAGGATGACATAGATGAGGAATCTCCATCTCTGCTACCAGATCTTTCCAGACCAAAAGACATGGCTTTCTTTTCAGATTCAGAAGCCTCACTTCCAGGGCAGCCCTCCTTATCCCCATGGCAAAGCAGCAATGGCCGCAGTTCATTTTGCAGCTTGCTGAAGAAAGCAACCAGTGCTCTGCTCAGAGTTCTGACTTTGCCTCACCTCAATGTGACATTGCCTCGCCTGAACATGACTCTGCCACGTCTGTTGCTATGCCGCCATGCTAAGAGATACCACGAGAGTAGCCCATTTCCCTCTGACCTCTGAACTCAGCCAGGGAAGGACAAGACACCCTCCTTTCTGGATGGGTAATGCCAACCAGACAGGAATCATGTAGTAAATGGGATGGCATCAGAGTATTTTGAGGCATCTCTAAATAAAGCATGAGGCTCTTAATCTCAGGGTTGTGAATTTGGGCAAAAGGTTCCTGCATTGCAGGGGGTTGTACTAGATGATCCTTGCAGCCCCATCCAACTCTACAATTCTACGATTCTAACTTTTTTCATCGGGAGCTAAACAATACCCCAACCCAAAAGTCTGTTTAGCTACCTCAGCTTTCATAGCTGGTCAGTCAGAGTCCGCCCTCCTAGACCAAGAGGAAGAGGCTGGCAAGTCAGGGACCAGATCCCCCAAGATGTATAAATATGAAAAAAAACAACAACAAATTAACAGGTGTTTCCTCTGACTTTAACTTATGCCTTATCTCTGACCTTGTTTCAGTCTGTGCATCATCTCCATTTATTCCCACCTTTGGCACACTTCCCAAAATCCAATTTTGTACATTTTGTACTCCATTTGGGCTGATTTAATTGAACTTATATTATCCCATAAACAAAGCATTACATAGTGGAAAGCGGAACTAACAAAGTAAAATGGCCGGCTATTCCCAATGCTCTCCATTAGATAGACAGGACATTAGTACTCAGTTAGGCCTGCTAGGTGCCAATCAATGCACAGCACTATGGGTGGTCATCAGGGAGTGCAGTCCAGCAGTGGCTTTATATCCATAGCACAAGCTTCCCTTTTGCTTGTTATGAAGCCAGATGGACTCTGGGGGAAATGTCAAACCTTGATAAGGGTCAAGCTCCAGGCAGGCAGATTCTGGAATCTGTGGGGAACTGGCTGTCAGTCCATGTGGGCCAAAAGAAATGGTCTAGTCAAATGAGATAATAGTCAAGATCCAAAGCAGCATTCAGGGGAGGAGAACAAAGCTTAGCAAATGCCCAAGACTTCAGATGTGCTGCCCAGACTCAGGGGCAAGTTCTGGCTGGGAGCCATGCAATTGGTGTGGAGGCCTCCAGTACTATGATCAATACATCAAGGCTGGGAAGTTCTGCAAGAACAGTCGGTTCATTGGAAGCATGGGCAATTCTATGGTCTTCTGGGGGTGTGCGTGTCTGTCTTGCTTTCCCCGTGCTTCCGGATTCCCTCAGCATGGGGGTTTGGGCAAGATTGGACCCCAACACCTTCTCAACAGTGCCAAATCTTGGGTCTGCACATTACACTTTCAGCTATAGCCCTAAGGCATTTCAAGTGTAAAGCATGAATGTGATAAATATGTTGGCAAACACATGGATCTCATGAGTACATCTACCAGGCATCCATGATTAATTGACTTGGGACTCAGCCATATTAGTAAAAAAACAGCATTTTGAATTCATTCTTAACATGCAACACCAGATGGTGATGGAGAGCAACAAAAAAATTTGCGATTTTCCATAGCAGTTTCCCCCCCTTTTGTTACAATTATTTAATTTCAGACTTATTTATAGATACCCTTGGTATCAGCAGAGTCAGGATGACTCTGAAACAATCTTTAGAAGGTTACAGATTCCAGGACTACAGGGAATATCAGAGGGGTACAAGTTTTGATGGTTGTGTTCTACCTCCAGCGTCAGAGACAGCATACATCTGAATTCAAGATGGTTGAATCTGTCGAGTTTGGTTTCTCTCAGTTTCTCATGTTTCTAGTCCTAAGTTTAGTTTTCTGTATTTTGCCTTTTCCTTTCTTAAAAAGTCCTCATGAAAATTTATCATGATTTTAGTGTGATTTCTCCAACTAGACACAATTTGCTATGCAATCTTGCCCAGTCTAAACATTTCCGTAATGCAATTTCGCTTTAATGCAATTTTGTATGCTGTTTTCAGTCACATTTTTATTCACACTTTAGCATCTATATGCATTTTTGTATGCAATGTTTGGCGGGGCTACTGTGTTACAAAACTGAGAAAAGTATGGCTGTGTTTCCTTTTGTGTATTGTTTCAGAAAGTGTGAATTAAGTTGGCTCCCTTAATTAATATTTTTTGAAATATTTTTTATTTGATTTTTTTACAAATTCATTCACACAAGTAGTATTATCAAAAATATTAAACTCTACCCAAGATTCTTTCGAATCTCAAGACTTCCCTCCTCCTCTTCGTGGGTTCTTTAACTAACTTTTTAAACTGCATATCATGGATCTGTCTAACATATCATCCTCCATTGTATCCAAAGTCTATGCGTCATTGCAAGAGTTATTTGAAGCCTGCCAAATAATTCAAGTGTTTACAGTGGTCTTTCAAGTACATTATATATTTATTCCATTCCTTGTTGAAGTTTTGATCCTCCTGATTTCTGATTTTCCTGGTTAATCTTGCCATCTCTGCATTGTCCAATAATTTCATCTGCCAGTCTGCCCTAGTAGGTATCTTGTCATCTTTCTATCTCTGGGCAAGGAGCATCCTTGCAGCTGTTGTAGCATTCATAAACAATCTTTTCCTTCAGTATCTCTGCACCTACAATTCCTAACAAAAAGGCTTCTGGTTTTTAAACAAACGTTATTTTAAACATTTTTTTTTTCAATTCAACGTATATCATTTCCCAGAATTCCTTTATCACTTTAAGTTGGCTCCCTTAAAATGCATCCCCCCCCCAGCCTTATTCTGAATCCCAGTTGCTGGAAAATGGGGAGAGTGTTGTTACATTCAGGTCCTGCATGTGGACTTCCCATAGGCATCTAGTTGGCCGCTATGAAAACAGAGTTCTGGACTAGGTGGGCCTTTGGCCTGATTCAACAGGGATCTTATGTTCTTGGGAGACAGAGCAGCCTACCCACGAGGCAGGATGAAGTGCGTGCCTCAGTGGTAGAAGCGAAAGAGCCAGGGCTCTGCCCATCCCTCTTCCAGAGCCGAGAGGGAGGCATTCCAGTGCACGGTATTCCGCCACACATCACTGCCACTCGTTTTCATCCCCTCAGACAGAGAAGCTGAGCAAGTGGCAGTGATTTAAGGAACATCTTGGCTCCCACCAAATTTGGTGGAGTAGCAAAAGGAGGTACGGCAGCAGAATAGGGGTGGGGGCAGGAGATGACAATTCCTGCTTCACCTCAGGTAGCAAAACAGGAAGGACCACACCTGTTAGGAAATCTCAGGCTTTTCTTTTTCCTAAGAGTGTGAGATCTGAATGTTTTCTCTGATGCCCCTTGCCATCAGAATCTGAGCATCAGAGATGACAACTTGTCTTCCAGTAAACATCTCATCATTGTGATTATCACCTGCTGCACCAATCACTGTCTACGCATATCTGTCCATTTCTTCCCTGCACTCAAACCTCACTCAAGAGTCCTCCCTGCCAGAGGTTGCTGAACACAGGTGCTTGTTATGTCGGCGAACATAAAAGAGCCAATGAATTATTCCTTTCACTAAAGCCAAGCCGAGAGTCATTGGCCTGTGGTCTTGTAAAATTAACGTGCTCTGCAATAAATAATGACACTGTAATGGGTTGTCATTGATGGCTTTTTGGAAAAGGCTTGGTGCATAAGAGCAAATGTTTCAATGGCCAGTAATTGAAATTAAATGAAACCCATCAGTGTTGGGCTTCCGGTGACCCACGCTAGGACAAAAATCTATCACGTACCGGGGGAAAATATGATGTCTCTCAGGAAGGATACAGTGAACAGAATGCTCTTTGCCTGCATGTGGCTTGATTGGTTGTGGCTTAGGGCAACTTCAGAAATTTAGCCAAATCAAGTGATGTGGGGTGGCCACTTTGGGCTGCAAGTCAGTGGCTGCATTTTTTTAAAAAAAACTTTTAAAAAAATCTTTCATTTGACCAAAGATCTCTGCACGTACAAATACTGTGAGATGTAATCTATTGGTGCAGTCAAATGCAACATTCCTTATTTCCCTAGAGTGGGCACAGGCAGGGGGACATCCAGTCAGTGTAACTTCCTGTTCCACTGGTCTGGAGTTTCCTCCTCCTGCATGTCATCTGGGAGATGAGCGTGGCCCTGCCTGACTCCTTAAAAGAGCTGAGTCATGCAGCCATTTTCTCAGTCTCCAGTTCGACTTGATACTGCTGTTGTCTTGTTCTATCTTTTGCTGCCATGCTACTCTCCTGCAGCCATTTTGTGTTCTATTAATGTAATTTTTGCTGTCTGCTGGCTCTCAGCCAGCAGCACATGAGTTCAGTCTCCCTATGAGATTAACTCACAGTTTCTTTGTGTAACTACCAAGTAAAGCCTGCCTTTCAGGGATCATATCGTGAACTGAAATGTGAGTAAACTTTTTGTTACTTTACTCTCATGTCTTTATTCTTTTAAGAGGGAATAAAGTGGACACCAGGGGATAAACTTAATTAAGAGATGCAAACAAATCTGCAAACTAGCTTCCAGCTATATTGAGGGGAATCTGCTCTGCTACATCACTTACTAGTATGAGTGAAGGAAGGATAATATTTATTCAATATATCCTTTCCTACTGTCTTTAACATTCCCACAAATATGCCATGTCAAAGTTAAGAGCACATAGCAAGCTTATTTACATGAAGTTAGACCACTGGTGTATTTAGCTCAATATTACCGTATTTTTCCCTCTATAACACGCAGATTTTTTCTCCTAAAAAGGAAGGGGAAATGTCTGTGTGTGTTATTGAGCGAATGTGTGGTCCCTGGAGCCAAATGGCAAAAAAATCAGGCAAAAATCAAATCGCGCGTCTCGGAGAAGGGAAACCTGAAAAGAGGAAGTGGCTGCTTTCCTGCATTCTGCCTCAGGGTCTTACTGCCCACCCTCCTCTGTTTCCTTGCTGTGTTTGCTCAAACGGAACAAAGAGCAGGGAAAGCCCCTCCCCTCCAGGCAAGCAGAGGGGAAAGCAGAGTGTCGTCTCTGTGCTCCGGTGCTGCTGAAAAGATGCAGGAGGGAGAGAGAGAGAGAGAGAGAGCGAGCTGGCTGGCTTGGGTGGGTAGGTGAGGGAAAACTTTTGCCTTCCTTTCCTCCCTCCCGTTATACCCCTCTCCTGCATTCTTAGCCAGCTGCTTCTCTGCACACCCCTCTCGTGCTCCTTGTCCATTCTGTATTTTTCCTTCCTTCCCCACTTAAAATGTGGTTAAAAAGCATGGATCCACATGGATCCTCAGGATCTTTGCATTGGGTCACCCCAAATTCACCATCAGATCACATAGCATGTCCATGGCTACAGCCTGCCCCCCAAAAAGCACACACGCACTGTTGCCTGGGGCTGCAATGGTGCAAAAATGTGGTTAAAAAGCATGGATCCACATGGATCCTCAGGATCTTTGCATTGGGTCACCCCAAATTCACCATCAGATCACATAGCATGTCCATGGCTACAGCCTGCCCCCCCCCCAAATCACGCACCCACTGTTGCCTGGGGCTGCAATGGTGCAAAAACGTGGTTACAAAACATGGATCCTCAGGATCTTTGCATTGGGTCACCCCAAATTCACCATCAGAGCACATAGCATGTCCATGGCTACAGCCTGCCCCCCCAAAATCACACACCCACTGTTGCCTGGGGCTGCAATGGTGCAAAAACGTGGTTACAAAGCATGGATCCACAGGGATTCTCAGGATTTTTGCATTGGGTCACCCCAAATTCACCATCAGATCACATGTCTGTGGCCACAGCATGAAGCACAAAAATGATACATCCACTGTTTCATTCAGAATGTTTTTTCCCTTGTTTTCCTCCTCTAAAAACGATGTGCGTGTTATGGTCAGGTGCGTGTTATCGAGCGAAAAATACGGTAACTATGTTTTTCAGTAGCTGCTCTCCAGGGTTTCAGATACAGTGGTACCTTGGTTTAAGAACAGTCCTGTTTACGAACGATTCAGTTTACGAACTCCGCAAAACCAGAAGTAGTGTCCCGGTTTGTGAACTTTACCTCAGTCTAAGAACGGAATCCAAATGGTGGAAGGGCACTGGTGGTGGGAGGCCTCATTAGGGAAAACACACCTCGGTTTAAGAATGGTTTCGGTTTAAGAACGGACTTCCGGAACGGATTAGGTTCATAAACAGAGGTACCACTTTATAGGTATCCCCCATCCTTAGCTGCAGATGCTGGAGGTTGAACCAGAGACCTTTGCTCCACCACACACTGCATCCAAATGCTGTATTTTTCAAATGCTGATGGGGTTTTCACAAGTCAGCATGATCAGGTATTTGTCGAGAGCCCTCTGGACCCTCACAGGCTGCTTCTTGAACCAACCCCTCACTCTTGCAAAGAGGGAGCAAGCAGAGGTGATGAGGTGGACAGAGAGGAGAAACTTCCCAGTTCTTGCTTGTTCACTGATTCTCTACATGGTAAATTAGCAGGTGCTATCAGTGATGATGAAGAAGAGCAGCAGAAGCAGCCAGTGACGATGGTAGTGAGGGGGCTTGGCTCATTGAGGGAAGGGGACCCTTTGATGGTTTCTCATCCAAGCCAGCCCTTCCAAAACCCAGAGCCTTCACTGCATGCAACCACCCACACTTCCCCTACAACTGAGATAATACAGGGGATGAAAACTTTGCCACTCCATTTTTGCTGTTTGTATAAACAGGATCTTTGTTTATCTGTATATTCAACGCATACGACACCTTTCCACTGTCAAGGACGTTTCAGGCATTCTCATAGATCTACCACAACAGTGAAAGGACCAAAAATAGCACTGGAAACATTAAAATGAACTCTGTGACAACACTCGAGAACAACAGCTGCAGGTATGTGCATCTCCTGCAAAGGTCTTGTAATGGAATGGAAAAGTCCTGAGACACCAAGAGGGATCCAGCCTAGAGCATTATCATACTGCTGTATTTGGATGTGGAAGTCACTGTAGTGAAGTAGTTAAGAGTTTAAGGCTAGGAGCAGGAATGCCTCAGTAAGTCCCTCGTTCTAACCTACCTCACAGAGTTGTTATGACAATATAATGGAGGGTGTAAGAGAGAAAATCTTTTATGCTGCCCTGCCCCTTTAACTGAGATTTCCTGCATTGCAGGAGGTTGAACTAGATGACCCTCAGGGTCTCTTCCAAACCTACCGGTACATTTCTATTATTCTATGATTCTATTATCTTCTTGGAGAGAGGATGGGATAGAAATGTAAGCAGTAATATTACATTCAGAGAATGTGAGCATGCTCAGTGGATCAGACACACGCACTGAGTTCTCGGATCTTATTGTTATCAATCTGAGAAGGGAGAAGTAGGCTGTAAGTGAGATCCATCTAATCCCTGGATCCAGCAAGTGTTAAAATATAGTAATCCAGGCTAGCTTGTGTGTTGAGGTGATTACCTGGGTGATGGACCGTTAAGAGAACAAAGGACAGGGGGCTTTCTGCAAGAAGCTTTACCTTAGTATATGCATTTTTTTGTATACATTACTTGGCTTACCTGGATGGAAAACTACACAGCAAAATTGGGAGAAGGGTAAATTTTGAAGGATTTGTGTGTTTCAGTTCGTGTCTTGTTTTGGAAAGTACTGATTGGGTAGGTTCACCTTTAAATGTGAGCTAAATTTATTCCCTCCATCCCATGGTGGTCCCTAGTGTTTAATGTATTTGTATTTCCTTTTCCCCTTCCCTGGCCCTAAGCCTAAAGAGCAATGTCTGTTAGATATCTGAGGAAGCTGCCGGATACTTACGCCTGGCTACTTGCCCATCTCTCTAGGTATTGTCTACTCTGACCATCCCAGTGGAGGTTGCTCTATTAAGGCAAATGGAGCAGTGCTCCAAAAACCACAGTCTGCCCTCGGCCAATTCCCACCTGCCTGCCTTCTTACTTACAACCAGTCCAGGGGGTGGCACTGCCTTCAATTTCTTCCTCCTCCTTAGTTTCAGTGTTGCCTTTGTAGAACTCCACAGAGAAGATGGGAACAAAACTAGAATTATTTGGCTTTGCCAGTCATGGGTTCTGGCATCACCTACTGTCTGGGCTTCCAGCCTTCTACTCCACTAGTCCCAATATGCACCAGCCACCACTTCCACCAACACTTCTAGGGTATCAGGAACAAGTTTTTCCCATAATCACTCTACATCATTTTCTTTTTAATTGCCATGGATTGACCCTGGAGTTTGGAGGTTCTAGCAGGAGAGCGCAGCTATCGTATACCCTTGACCACAGAACGGTATACTCCTTCCATCTGGGGTGGTCGTCCTCTTCCACCAAGCGTACAGCTTTGGAAGGGACACACATGGAACGGTGAAGAAGGAATTGGACACTCACCAAGCCAGCCAGATCAGCCGAATCAACCCTGGCAATCAATGGGATGACAGATGTCGCAGCCAGTTCACCCTCACATCCAAAAATTCTGACATGCTTTTTCCATACAAAAGGTGGCAATCACATACCATCAGCACTTGAAGTGTTTAATGCTAAACCCCTAGCACAGTTATTATATGGGGCTCAGATCTGGACCGGCACTCACCTTGGATCTACAGAAGCTGTTCCATCTAAGTTCCTAAGGCAATTTTTTTCCTGTTCCATCCTGTGTTCCAAATGCATCATTACACTTAGAGGCTAATCTCCCCTCTGTTGAATTACAGATTTGGTGTAGGACGTTTAATTATTGGCTTCGCCTAAATTTAAACCCCACTGGTCTACTACCCTTAGTATCGCAAGATTGTCATGAGAGCACTTGGACTAAAATAGTCAACCAAAAACTTTACTTTTCTGGTTTATCACCACAACAGTTATGAACACTGGGTTTCAGTAAAGCAAATAATTCCATTAGACATGATACTGAGTGACAGAATCATTTGACCACAATAAGGAAATTTTGCCCATGGTATGATTATTTTCCACCTAGTCATTTTGACACTTTGGCACCCTATTTGCAAAATTTAACCATTCCAAAATACAGACACGCTTTCACTTTTGCAAGAATGAATAGGGAGGCCCCATTAGCTAAAGTGGTACCTCAGGTTAAGAACAGTTTCAGGTTAAGAACAGACCTCCAGAACGAATTAAGTTCTTAACCCGAGGTACCACTGTATTTACATAGTGCAAAAGGCTGCAATTACTAATTTTTATTGTTATTACATAGGGAGAGCTGTGGTACTAGGCACCTGATGTTAATCAGTAGATCTTACTTGGATTTCAGAACACCCACCTCAGAACAGAGATAGCATGCTAGCTCACTTCAGCAGCTCTTGCATAAGCAATCCTCCCTGATTGTTTAGCCTTGCAGCTGCAGCTCTCAAAACTCCCACTGGGATGAGACTCTTTGGGGCTATAAGTGGGTCTTCAGAGAAGTTCGCTCAGCCTACATCTGCATCCCCAGCTGTCTTCTCAACCGCTATGTCTTTCCCTCCTGGAGAACAGGCCACAATCCCCCGATGTGAGTTTAAGAGCTCCCATGCAGCATTGCGTGTGTGGCCTAATTGCATGTAACAAAACACTGGCTCTCACGAGAGAGAGGGGTGTTTTGTAGCGAATGCACAGATGAGGGAACCTCTCCAGGAAGGGCTGATTAATCTTGCTTTCCAAGCCACAGGGAATGCTCCTTGAGAAACAGTTTTGACTGTTCAAAAAAATGTACACATAAACATGGAGGACAGGCATATGCTTCAGGGCTTCGTTCTGAAGGGCAAGGGAGCAGGCAGATTGGGGAGCAGGGAGGAGGAAGGAGGCAAATGTATTCCTAACAGGCTGTGGCAATTTCCAGGCACTTCAGAAAGGCAGAGCAAAAAAACACACCCATTTCATTATCCGGGAAAAGAAGCTGAATGCACGGCACAGTGGGTCGTTGAAAGGATTAATATGGTCTAATTATGAAGACTGCTTTCCGACAGAGGGTTTTGAGGCACTTTATAAAACATTAACTAATCAGGCTATGCAGCAACTACTCCTATGGGGTCAGCCGAGTTAAATCCATGATGCCATCTGGTAAACTGAGGCACCCCAAAGTGGCAGGGGCAACTAAACAACAGAAGAAAGCGGCCATGTAAAACAGTCTATTTTTAATGGAAAGGACATAACACATCATTGTCATACCCCACAACTGTCCCAGGAAAGCTGGGACATCCTGTTTATTCACATGAGAGCACAACAGCCATTTTGGGTGCCACAATCTCACCCTGAAAAAAAGCCTCTTTTTTTTCAAGGTCGTGATCTTGCATAGGTCAAATGACTTGTCTGGGAGTGTAGCCCGGAAGACACGCATCCTGGGTTTGGGCTGGACATGCTGGAGGATATACAGTGGTACCTCGGGTTACATACGCTTCAGGTTACATACGCTTCAGGTTACAGACTCTGCTAACCCAGAAATAGTACCTCGGGTTAAGAACTTTGCTTCAGGATGAGAACATCGTGCTCCAGGAGCGCAGTGGCAGCTGGAGGCCCCATTAGCTAAAGTGGTGCTTCAGGTTAAGAACAGTTTCAGGTTAAGAACAGACCTCTGGAACAAATTAAGTACTTAACCTGAGGTACCACTGTACATTGCTCTCCTCACTTCCCTAAGTCCTATTTACAACAATAAGTAGAGGGGTTGGGTTTTTATTTTGCTTTTTTTACGAAGGGGCACATCTGCATTTCATTTCCCTGCCCCTTCCCCTGATAAGAGTGATTTCTTAGCACTTTGGCAAAATGTGGTAGAAGACTGGAGTAAAGTTCTGGGAGGGCGTATGTGTCCCAAGGCTTTGCTTTTTAAGGCATGCACGAAGCATTCCATCTTCAGGCCATTAAAAATATGGCCTTCCTTTATTTGGAGCTGAAACAGTACACTGCAGTATTCTACAGCCTCAGTCTGCTGCCTCCTCTTTCTAGTTAATGGGTAAAGGTAAAGGTAAAGGGACCCCTGACAGTTAAGTCCAGTCGCGAATGACTCTGGGGTTGTGGCACTCATCTCACTTTATAGGCTGAGGGAGCTGGTGTTTGTCTGCTTCTGCAGACAGCTTTTCTGGTCATGTGGCCAGCATGACTAAGCCGCTTCTGGCAAAGCCAGAGCAGTGCACGGAAATGCCATTTACCTTCCCGTCAGAGCGGTACCTATCTATCTACTTGTACTGTGTGCTTTCAAACTGCTAGGTTGGCAGGAGCAGGGACTGAGCAACAGGAGCTCATCCTGTTGCAGAGCCTCGAACCGCCAACCTTCCAATCGGCAAGTCCAAGAGGCACAGTGGTTTAAACCACAGCGCCACCCACATCCCTTAGTTAATGGGTAGAATGGCTCTAATGTTCTGGTTCTAATGCAGTAAAACAGCTGGGGAATCTTTTGCAGCTTGTGGGCCGCATTGTTTCATAGGCAGCCTTCTGGGGGCCACATGGCAGTGGTGAGCTGGGCCAGAGCAAGAGGTGCACCTGTCACCTTTGAATAGTAAAATTCAGAGGTTTCTACATACACCCCGAACCGCCACTTTTCTAGCCTACATCCAGCAAGCAAGAGGCAATATCACAGACTCTCCAAGTGTCCCTATTTCCCAGGGACATCCCTGATTTAGAGAAGCCATCCCGGTTTCTGATTTGACCCAGAATGTCCCACTTTTCCTTAGGATGTCCCTATTTTCATTGGCGAAATGTTGGAGGGTATGATAGGATTTTCATTGGAGAAATGTATGGCGTTATCCAACCCCCAAGCTGTCTGAAGGCAATCCTGCACAGGGAAGGGTTTTTAAATGTTTTATTATGTTTTTATATATGTTGGAAGCTGCCCAGAGTGGCTGGGCAACCCAGGAGGATGTGTGGGGTAAAAGTTAAAGGTAAAGGGACCCCTGACCATTAGGTCTAGTCGTGGCCGACTCTGGGGTTGCGGTGCTCATCTTGCTTTATTGGCCGAGGGAGCCGGCATACAGCTTCCGGGTCATGTGGCCAGCATGACTAAGCCGCTTCTGGCGAACTAGAGCAGTGCACAGAAATGCCATTTACCTTCCCGCTGGAGCGGTACCTATTTATCTACTTGCACTTTGATGTGCTTAAGTAAGATGTGTGGGGTATAAATAGTAAAATTATCATTATGGAATGGGACATCCCTATTTTCATTGGGGAAATTTTGGAGAGTATGATATCACAGATCAAGGACGTGTTCAACACACTGAGGAGGGGGCAGGGCTGGGCCATTGAGGGGTGCAGTTTGAGGATAGGGGCATGTCCTGGAAAGAGGTGTGTCTTGGAAAGAGTCTTCAGAGCCAGATAGAGAAGCCTGGAGAGCTTCACTCAGCCCTGGGCCTCAGTTCCCCATCCCTGGGATAGAGGAAGCAGAATGGAATGTGTCAGTGCTTGAGCACCACACCCACTGCATCCATCCTGCCAGTGCTCTCCATTCTTCTGTCTGCAGCTTTGAAACAGAACCAGCATCCTACGTCCCGCAGTCTCAGCTGAGTCCCGTAGGAGAAGCAGACTAGCAAAGAAGAGGCAGAGGAGGCCACAAATAGTAATCAAGTGAGCAGGTGTGTGTAGCAGGCTGTCAGGCAAGGCTGAGACTTTACACAGTGGGGCTCCAGAACAGGACCCGGCAGGATCTGCCAGTCAATCCAAGCAGGCCAAAAGCAAAGCTCTAAACTGATGGAAGTCACGTTCCAAGGCAGCAATCAATTCTCAGGAGTTCCAGAACAGCTATTGGGAAAGGGAGCATAGCAGTGCAACTGGGTAAGTGAAGATTCTCCATTACAGGGTTTCTCAGAGCTTTCCCTCTTTCTCTGCAAGGTGTGTGCGACTCCTCTTTAGATCAGGGGTGAGGAACCTTTTGGGCTCCACATGCCAGTTCGTTATCAGGATCTATCTTTACAAGCCAAATTTGAGTGATGGAGCAGGGTTGCTTACCTGCTAATCACCTGAGGTCACAATGGCATCACGCAATTGAGCAAATTGAAGTCCCACAGTCAGTGCTCAGGCAGTCTGATGGTAGCCAAAATGGTACATTCAAAGGACAGAACTGTCTTGGACAGCCCATCAGGAGAAAGAATGCATAAGGCACTGAAGACTGACTGAAGGTGAGCCAGGTGAACTGTTCAGTTGTCACTGAGAGACAGCCACTTGGCTACCCTATATGACAGTGGTAGCTCATGTGCTGCTTCCCATCACCTGACCATTGAGCTAGCTGGCTGTGGCTGAGGGGTTTTTAGCCTGCACTGTCTGGAGGGCAGCATGTTGACTACCCTTGCTGTATGGCTCACACCTAAGAGCAACAGCAGCAGGCCCAGGAGTTTTCAGGCAAGGAACAGGGGAGCGACTGATTCTTCCTGAGCACCTGGCTTTGCCTAAGAAAGGTCTTGCCCAGAGAGAGTTCTGCCTGATATATCTTGAAGGGCTATGCAGTTCCTTCCTCTGGCTATCCTTCCTGCTGTTGCCTTGAGCCAAGGCTCTCAGAACACTTTCATTGATTCCCTTGGCACTGTACAACCAGGCCAATGAATTCAGAGTCTGAATCATTAGCCACAACCTTTAGTCAGGAATGTGATGCAGTGAAGAAGTAGGCGGGAGGGGGAAGGGGAGGCGATGAATGGGGCAGGCATCTCTTTCTTCCCTTTCCCACCCAAGATCCCCATCAATCACTGTGCTGATTTCCCCAGGGACATCATCATTAAGTTCAAAAGTGCTGAGTCAGCATCGACGAGCAACCTTGTGGGGAAGGAGGAGGTGGTAATCAACCCTGCAGGCTCGTGCTGCAGGAGTTATGTTACACTACGACATAGTCCTTTGCTGGCTTTTAAACCATCCCCGATGAGCTGAAGGTAGCAGCTGTATCCCACAGGGAGCCACAGTAATGTATCAACTACGTGCTCATTCCCTTCGGTGCCAATAATCCTCTAGCACCATGCATAATGAATTCCAATAAGGACAGCAGAATGCTATGAGCCAGGTTTTGATATGTGCTTGGGTTTTTCTTTTCTTTTTTTAATAAACAAGTTGGAGATATAGAGAGCTTAACCTAGGACCCCAGGTCCAAAGGTTCACAGGAAACTGCCGTATACTGAATCAGATGAAGGGTTCATCTAGCTCAGTATTGTCTTCACTGGCAGGTAGAAACTCTCCAGGATTTCAGACAAGTCTCTCCCATCCCTATTTGGAGATGCTTGGGATTGAACCTAGGCCATTCGGCATGCAAAGCTACAGCCCTTTAATGCCCTTTAATGCATTCAGAGTCATTCAAAGAATCTACTTGAATCTACTTTCAATCCACATTGAACCATGGCTTGCATTCCCAGTATAAACAGGTTACTCTGCAGGTCAGGGAAACTAGCTAAAAAAAATAAGCCAATGGGTGATTTTCTACAGTGTGCTATCTGAAGTAGCCAGTGGTACACTGCAGGATCCCTTGCAAAGCTTTAAAGGAGTAGTTCCAGGATGACCTTTAACCCTTGACAGCAACATGGCTCCACTTCTAATTCAGGCTGAGTCAAACCTTTTCTAGACAACCCTTTCAGTTCAAAAGTGAGCTTCTGCTGGAGGGGCTGTGTTATGCAAGGTATACACATACACCTTTGGTGGGAGTGTAGGATAGTAAGTTTTGGGATAAGGTTCTAAGACTTATTTCTGATATTTTACACTTTGAAGTTGAACTAGATTTGGGACAGGTTCCATCATCTTTATTTGTGTGAGGAGCAAATAAAGGTATTCTCTGTAAATTGCTAACTATCCATGTCTTCACAACTGCACAAATGAAGACTGCATTTCCTGGGAACATGAATAACAACCTACCCTTCAATGATGGTATGACCCGGTATGGCTGGAAACCTTATCTGTCAAACTTAAAGGTGAAGGGTAAAGGGACCCCTGACCATTAGGTCCAGTCGTGGCCGACTCTGGGGTTGTGGCGCTCATCTCGCTTTATTGGCCGAGGGAGCCGGCGTACGGCTTCCGGGTCATGTGGCCAGCATGACGAACCAGAGCAGCACACAGAAACGCCATTTACCTTCCCGCCGGAGCAGTACCTATTTATCTACTTGCACTTTGACATGCTTTCGAACTGCCAGGTTTGCAGGAGCAGGGACCGAGCAACGGGAGCTCACCCTGTCGCGGGGATTTGAACCGCCGACCTTTGATAAGCAAAGTCCTAGGCTCTGTGGCTTAACCCACAGCGCCACCTGCATCCCTCTGTCAAACTTACCCAGCAATATAAACTACCCAAAGTTGAAATAAAAAGTGACCAGTTTCATGAAGCCCGCATCCTTTGTCTCTCGTATATTAATTCCAATTTGGGAGGACCTTAGCCATCTGTCTCTCATGTTTCCTTTTAGTGAGGTGAGATAACATAAGTGGGACAATGTAATTTCTTACCACAGTGGTTCTTTCATTTTCTTTTTTGTGTGTGTGTTATCTATATAAGCATGTTTATGTAGTATACATGTTGGTTTGTATGTTGTTTTTGTATTATTGTACTGATTTTTTTAATCATTTTTTTAAAAAAGATTTTTATGGGAGCTTCTTGTGGTGGTGGCAAATGGGGAGGAAGTTTCCCAATCCCAATCACATTTTTCATTGTCTGTTTATGACATAAATGTCCCCCGTTCTGATGCTTTTGGTTATCAAGGTATCTTGGAGTTTACATGTACCAAATTTCAGGGCTCTGGTTCAGAATCTGGCAGCTGGTTCGCAGGCCTAATATTAATAAACTTGGATGACAGTTCTCCTGCATGATGACCTTTCAAAGCATTTTTGAATTTTTATCCATGAATGTTACCATAGTGCACCTCCAGAATGTGTCATGCATAATCGGACATTCTTTATCCACCCTGTGCATCACAATGTCATGTCTCATCCTTCTCTGGTTGGTCATTATCACACATACTTTGTTTACAGTGATAGACTGACATGGAGCCACAAAGAGGGGGAAAGAAGGTCTATCCATGAGTGAGAAAGAAACATTGAACAAGAGGTGTCAGAATCTTCCATCATGAATGATTGTTTCT